>NW_028276427.1:600000-850000 GCF_052056855.1 Sturnus vulgaris | reverse complement strand
ACCCTAACCCTAACCCTAACCCTAACCCTAACCCTAACCCTAACCCTAACCCTAACCCTAACCCTAACCCGTACCCTAACCCGTACCCTAACCCGTACCCTAACCCGTACCCTAACCCGTACCCTAACCCGTACCCTAACCCGTACCCTAACCCGTACCCTAACCCTAACCCGTACCCTAACCCGTACCCTAACCCGTACCCTAACCCTAACCCGTACCCTAACCCGTACCCTAACCCGTACCCTAACCCGTACCCTAACCCTAACCCGTACCCTAACCCGTACCCTAACCCTAACCCGTACCCTAACCCGTACCCTAACCCGTACCCTAACCCGTACCCTAACCCGTACCCTAACCCGTACCCTAACCCTAACCCGTACCCTAACCCTAACCCTAACCCAAACCCTAACCCTAACCCTAACCCTAACCCGTACCCTAACCCTAACCCGTACCCTAACCCGTACCCTAACCCTAACCCGTACCCTAACCCGTACCCTAACCCGTACCCTAACCCTAACCCTAACCCGTACCCTAACCCGTACCCTAACCCGTACCCTAACCCGTACCCTAACCCGTACCCTAACCCTAACCCTAACCCTAACCCGTACCCTAACCCGTACCCTAACCCTAACCCGTACCCTAACCCGTACCCTAACCCTAACCCGTACCCTAACCCGTACCCTAACCCTAACCCTAACCCTAACCCTAACCCTAACCCTAACCCTAACCCGTACCCTAACCCGTACCCTAACCCGTACCCTAACCCGTACCATAACCCTAACCCTAACCCTAACCCTAACCCTAACCCTAACCCTAACCCGTACCCTAACCCGTACCCTAACCCTAACCCGTACCCTAACCCTAACCCTAACCCTAACCCTAACCCTAACCCTAAGCCGTACCCTAACCCTAACCCGTACCCTAACCCGTACCCTAACCCGTACCCTAACCCTAACCCTAACCCTAACCCTAACCCGTACCCTAACCCGTACCCTAACCCTAACCCTAACCCTAACCCTAACCCGTACCCTAACCCTAACCCTAACCCGTACCCTAACCCGTACCCTAACCCGTACCCTAACCCGTACCCTAACCCGTACCCTAACCCTAACCCTAACCCTAACCCTAACCCTAACCCTAACCCTAACCCGTACCCTAACCCTAACCCTAACCCGTACCCTAACCCTAACCCGTACGCTAACCCATACCCTAACCCGTACCCTAACTCGTACCCTAACCCGTACCCTAACCCTAACCCCAAACCCTAACCCGGACCCTAACCCATACCCTAACCCGTACCCTAACCCTAACCCTAACCCTTACCCCAACCCGTACCCTAACCCAAACCCGTACACTAATCCGTACCCTAACCCGTACCCTAACCCATACCCTAACCCGTACCCTAACGCTAACCTGTACCCTAACTCTGCCTCGTACCCTAACCCATACCCTAACCTGTACCCTAACGCTAACCTGTACCCTAACTCTACCTCGTACCCTAACCCGTACCCTAATCCGTACCCTAACCCTATCCCGTACCCTAACCCATACCCTAACCCGTACCCTAACGCTAACCTGTACCCTAACTCTACCCCGTACCCTAACCCGTACCCTAATCCGTACCCTAACCCTATCCCGTACCCTAACCTGTACCCTAACCCCTACCCTAACCCGAACCCAACCCGAATCTGAACCCTAATCCTAAGTAGGGTTAGAGGGGGGCTAAGGTTCTTGTGGTCTAGGGTTTGAGTGGTCTAGTCTTATGGGGGTGTCTAGGGTTGGGAGTGTGTTTAGGGATGGGAGCCTGTCTAGGGATGGGGGCATGTTTAGGGATGAAGCCGTGTGTAGATTTGAGGAGGTTTTTAGGGACGGGGTTGTCTAGGGTTGAGGGGGTGTCATAGGATGGGGGGGGTGTCTAGTGATGGGGGGTGTCTATTGATGGGGGGTGTTTAGGGGTGGAGTGGTCTAGAGATAGGTCTGAGTGTAGGCTTATGGGCTTGTCTAGGGTTCTGCTGACTACAGGGTTATTGGGATTCTAGATTTCAGGAGGAAGCAGACACTATAGCAGACAGGAATCTAGAACCAAAGGCATACTGGAAGGCATCTGAACTGAACTGTATCCAGAGTGCAAGGCAGAGAGGATGCTAGAACCAAATCTGGACTGGAATGCAGTCAGGAATCTACAATCGAAGGTACAGTGGAAGGCTGAGAGGAGTGTAAAAGCAAAGTCAGAGTGGCAGGCAGAGAGTGTGCAGAAGCGAAGGTAAAGGCAAAGGCGAGCAGGAAGGCAGATGTGAATGCAGAGTGGAAGTGAGAAGAGAATGGACAGCAACACACATGGACGTCTTTAGGGAAAAAAGGCCAACCTTAATGTATGGACAGTCCGTATTTAAAGCATGTTACCTGGAGCTAGGACAGGACAGTAGTTGATTGGACAATTGGGAAAAACATCCATGGGGCAGTACCTATATATCCCACAGGAAAGACACGAGGTGTTAATGTTTATTATGAATTCCACTCTTTTTCACCACCTCGGGATGCTTCCTCCATAACTGAAGCTGGAGTCAGCTTGTGAGCCTGGGAATGGAGCTGAGAGTCAGGAGAAATTCAGGCCTGCAAAAAATTTGCAAGCTCTAACTGCCTAGCTCTCTAAATGTATGTGCCCACAGGTAGAGGCTAAAGCTGAAGAGAGGTGAGAGCTGAAGGCAGTACCTAAGGCATGTGGGAAGGTAGAGGCAAGCAGTGGTGTTTTGGAGGACATGAGGTGGAGAAAGAAGTGGTGAGGGAAGGGAGGGAAGAGGGGATGGAAGAGGGGAGAGAAGAGGGGAGGGAAGAGGGAAGAGAGGAGGGAAGGGGGAAGAGAAGGGAGGATGGAAGAGGGGAGGAAGAGGGAAGAAAGGAGGAAAGGGAGAAAGGAGGGGAGGGAGTGGAAGGGGGAAAGAGGGAAGGGGAAAGGGGGGGAGGGGGGGCACGGAGGGGGCGCAGAGGGTAACGCAGGGGGGGGCAGTCAAAAACCCTAACCCTAAACCCTAACCCTAGCCAAGATGGCCACCCCCTGCTGCCACAGGGTTGGGGCTGAACATGGAGGCCCCCGAGAGGCCATGTGGTTGCTTTGCAAGATGGCTGCTCCCGTGTGTCCACGTGACGCCGGACAAGATGGCGGCCCCCTGACCCCAGTGGGCTCCTTCTTCTCTCGTGTTTCTGCAGCCTATGGTGGCCCGCGTGCAGGTGTGCGGGCGGTCTTGGTGATGGGTCTCGCAGGGGTCGGGGGCCCGGAGGCCAGTCGTGGCAACCAGGGTCAGGCTGCTGCCGGGTACGGGCTGGCCGCGCCGGGGGTGGGGTGGCGTTGGGCGTTGGGTCAGTATGGTGACACGCTCCTGTGAGTGGGTTTGCCGTAGCGCCGCTGGGGTGGAGCAGTGCCATGACGCGAGGGAGCGGGGTGGGCGCACGGGGAACGGGACAGAGCGGGGCGGTCGAACGATGCTGCGTAAGGCGGGCCTGCGAGGCATGGTCGGGGAATGGCAGGGGGGATGGCGGGGACGCGGCGGCATTGGGGTGCAGCTGCCTCGGTGGCACCGCTCTATATGGGTGGGCCAGCTGCGGTTGGGTGCGGCGGAATGGCCCGAGCAGGGTCGGGGCGCTGGGGAGGGACCACCAGGGGGTCGGGGCTTCTAGTTCGGGTCCTGTACGCATCGGGGGTGGCTCGGGTGGTCCTGCCCAGGGGTGGGGCTCGGCGCGGGATGGCCGGGCCGGCGTCGGGTCGTGCGTGGACACAGCTGGGAGGGGGCGCACCGGTCAGGAGTGCTGGGGGCGGGCCGGGGGCTAGGTCTACGGCTCCCACTCTGCCACCAAGAGGCACCGCGCTGGGTTGCTGCTGGGATTTTGGGCAAGCTCCCCCTGCAGCCACGGGGGTTGGAGCTGTGCCGGGGACCCTGCGAGGGGGCGGCGGTTTCTTCGGGGTGCCTGGGACCAGCCGGGACACGGGAACTGCCCCTGCGGGCCCGGGGACCCAGGGCTCCACCTGTCCCGGCGATGCGCGGGGCTTTTTCTCTGGCATGGGCGGGGGTTCTTTATGGGACTGCTCGGGCTGGGGGTGCCAGATCTGGGGTGTGGGTTAGGGGGCTGCGACTACGGGTGGGCTCGTTTCCTCTCCCGCACTGCCTTCTGTGTGAGCGTCTGTCGTTGCGACTGCTCTGCAGGCTTTTCGGCCTCTGGAACTGTGCCGGCCTGCCCGGTGCTGGGCGTGGCGAGGGATGGTGGGTGAGCTCTGTGTCGGCTGTGGTTGTCTGCGGTTGTGTGTCCCCTTGGGAGGTGATCTGGGGTTTGTCCTGCTCTTCTGTGTGGAGTTGCGTTGGGTGAGGGTGTGCTTCTGTGTTGGCTGGGCTATTTCTTCGTTGGTGCAGGGCGGGGTCTAGATTGGGAACCGTGGTATTGCTTGTTGTGGTGTGGTGATGGCTTGGGATTGCTGGGGATTCCTTGATGGGCCGAAGGGCTTGGGCATGGGGTGCGGTTTTGGAGGGCCCCTGGTTGTTGGTTGGCTTTGGTGGCTTGGCATGGCGGGGTGCTTCCGGCCATTTGGCTGCAATCTGGCTGTTTTATGGCAGGTTGTGGGTTGGATGGTTTGCTTGCCTTTCTGTGTCGGGGGCTTTTACATGGGTGGCCGTGGTGTGCGTACTGGGGGGTCTACGGTTGGGGAGGAGCATCTGGGGTTCAATGGGGGTCTAGGGTTAGGGGGCGTCTAGGCTTGTGGGGGCATCCGGGATTGTGGGGGTGTCTAGGGCTGGGCAGACTCTGGGGTTCAGGGAGTGTCTAAGGTTTGAGGAGGTCTAGGGTGGGGGGCATCTTGGGTTAGCTGGGGGTATGGGGTTTGTGGTGTGTCTAGGGTTCTGGGGGTGTCTAGGGTTGTGGGGGCGTTTAGGATTAGCCTGGCTCTAGGGTTGGGGCTTGTCTAGGGTTTGGTGATGTCTAGCGTTGGGGGGCATCTAGGGTTCGCTAGGGGTCTAGGGTGAGGGGGTCGTCTAGGGTTATAGGGGTGTCTGGGGTTCACTGGGGATCTAGGCTTAGGGGAGCTTCTAGGGTTCTGGTTTGGAGGCTCTAGGGTTTAGGGGGTGTCTAGGGTTTAGGGATGTGTAGGGTTCTCTGGGGGTCTAGGGTTAGAGGAACATCTACGGTTTTGAGGGCGTGTAGGGTTGTGGGGGCATCTAGGGTTGGCTGACTCTGGGGTTGGGGGTGTCTAGTGTTTGGGGGGCATCTGGGGTTCATTGAGGGTCTAGGTTTAGGGGGCGTCTAGGTTTCTGGGGGTGTCTAGGGTTGTGGGGGCGACGAGGGTTGGGCTGACTGTAGGGTTACGGGGGTCTCTAGGGTTTGGGGATGTCTAGAGTTGGCTGGGGATCTAAGGTTAGGGGGACATCTAGGGTTTTGGGGATGACTAGGATTATGGCGGTGTCTAGGGTTGTGGGGGAGTCTGGGATTAGGGGAGCTTCTAGGGTTATGGAGTATCTGAGTTGTGGGGGTGTCTAGGGTTGGGCTGGCTCTAGGGTTGGGGGTGTCTAAGGTTTGGGGGTGTTTAGGTTTAGGGGGACATCTAGGGTTCACTGAGGATCTAAGCTTAGGTGAGCGTTTGGGATTTTGGGAGCGTCTAGGGTTGTGGGTGCGTCTAGGGTTGTGGGTGCGTCTAGGGTTGAGCTGGCTCTAGGGTTAGGGTGGTGTCTCTGCTTTGCTGGGGGTCTAGGTTTAGGGGAGCTTCTAGGTTTCTGGGGCGTCTAGGTTTGTGGGGGCTTCTAGCTTTAGGCTGACTTCGGTTAGGGAGGTGTCAAGTGTTGGGGATGCCTAGCATTAGGGGGACATCTAGGGTTTGCTGACGGTCTGGAGTTAGGGGGGTTTAGGCTCAGACGGGTGTCAAGTGTTTGGTGGTGTCTAGGGTTAGGCTAGCTCTAGAGTTACAGGGATTTTCTAAGGTTACAGGGATGTCTGGCGTTCGCTGGGGATCTGGGGTTAGTGAGGCTTCTAGGGTTCTGAGGGCGTCAGGGGTTGTGGGGGTGTCTAGGGTAATGCTGGCTCCAAGGTTAGGAAGGTGTCTAGGATTTGGGGGTGTCTACGGTTAGGGGGAAATTTAGGGTTCGCTGAGGGACTAGGGTTAGGGGAGTGTCTAGGGTTAGGGGGGTATCTAGGGTTATGGGGGTGTTTAGGGTTCGCAGGGTGTCTGGGGTTAGAGGAGCTTCTAGGGTTCTGAGGGCGTCTAGGGTTGTGCAGGTGTCTAGGGTTAGGCTGGCTCACGGGTTAGGGAGGTGTCTAGGATTTGGGGGTGTCTATGGTTATGGGGAAATATAGAGTGCACTGAGGGACTAGGGTTAGGGGTGTGTCTCGGATTAGGGGGGTATCTAGGGTTATGGGGGTGTGTGGTTTTCGCTGGGGGTCTCGGGTTAGGGGATCTTCTAGGGTCCTGGGCGTGTCTAGGGTTGTAGAGTTGTCTAGGGTTAGGCTGGCTCTTGGGTTAGGGGTGTGTGTAGGGTTTGGGTGTGTCTAGGGTTTGAAGGCCATCTAGGGTTCACTGAGGGTCTAATTTTAGGGGTGCATCTGAGGTTTTGGGGGTGTCTAGGGTTGGCTGGTTCTTGGCTTCAGGAGGTGTCTAGGGTTTGGGGGTGTCTAGGGTTATGGGGACATCTAGTGTTTGTTGAAGGTCTAATTTTAGGGGAGCATCTGAGGTTTAGGGCGTGTATAGGGTTTTGAGGGCATCTTGGGTTGGGCTGGCTCTAGGTTTAGGGGGTGTCTAGGGTTATGTGGTTGTCTTATGTGGGGGTTGTGTTATGTGGGGGTCTAGGGTTACAGGAGCTTCTCGGGTTCTGAGGGCATCTAGGGTTGTGGGGCTTCTAGCTTTAGACTGAGTCTAGGCTTAGGTCTGGGGGTGTCTAAGCTTCTGGGGGCAACGAGGGTTGGGCTGACTGTAGGGTTACGGGGGTTTCTAGGGTTTGGGGCTGTCTAGAGTTGGCTCGGAGTTTAGGGTTGGGGGGACATCTAGGGTTCTGGGGGTGTCTAGGGTTGTGGGGGCGTCTGGGATTAGGGGAGCTTCTACAGTTACGGAGCATCTGGGGTTTTGAGGGTGTCTAGGCTTGGGCTGGCTCTGGGGTTGGGGGGTGTCTAGGGTTTGGGTGTGTCTAGTTTTAGGGGCATGTCTAGGATTCGCTGAGAGTCTAGGGTTAGGGGTTATGTGTGAGGTTTTGGGGTGTCTATTGTTGTGGGGATATCTAGGCTTGGGGTGACTCTACGGTTTGGGGGGTGTCTGCGGTTTGGGAATGTCTAGGGTTCACTGGGGTTCTAGTATTAGCAGAGCAACTAGGGTTATGAAGGCGTCTAGGGTTATGGGGGCATCTAGGTTTGGGCTCACTCTAGGGTTAGGGGGGTGTCTTTGCTTTGGGATCTCTAGGGTTAGGGGGGCCTCTGGATTTCGGTGAGGGTCTTAGGTTTTCTTTGTCCAAATAGACTGGGATTACTCCCATACCACAGCTGGAACCACCTGGAACCCTGGCTTCTCATGGAGTGCCAAAAGCCCCGTCCTAACTGGTCTCAGGAACCCGGCAAAATGAGTTTTGTTTCACAGAGGAAAGGGCCACAGTTTTTGTCCAGATACCTGTGCCCCCCACCAGGCTTCTGCCTGCTAAAATTCCAAATGGACCGGGATTGCTTCCATACCACAGCTGCCCCCACCTGTAATCCTGGCTCTCTTTCGGATGCCAAAAGCCTCCTCCTAACTGGTCTCAGGAACCCTGGGAGGGTGAGTGTTGTTTCACAGGAAAATTGGGCAACTCCCCATGTCCAGTGATGCTGGGCCTGGGCCTGGGCTTCTGCCTGCTAAAACTCAGAACAGACCAAGTTTTTTTTCCGGTTTTGTTTAACAGCGAAAAGGACCGCTATTCATGTCCAGAGCCATGTTCCGGCCTTCAGCTTGACAAAATTACAAATGGAGCGTGGTTTCTCCCAGCCCCAAGCTGCCACCACTTAGAAGCCTGGCTGCCTTTGGGGTGCCGAAACCCTCCTCTGTGCACATCTCAGGAACCCTGGAAGCGTGAGTGTTGGATTCGCAGGGAAAAGGCCATCAGATTCTATCCTGGGGCCTGTGACCAGGAGCAGTCATCTACATGTTAAAATTCCAAATGGAGCATGGTGTCACCCAGACCTCAGCGGCATCCAGCTGTGACCCTGCTGCTCTTGGAGTGCCAAAAGCCTCCTCGTAGCTGATTTCAGGAACCTGGCAAGGGTAAGATTTGTTTCACAGGGAAAAGGGCCAGACTTCGTGTCCAGGGACCTGTGCACCAAACCAGGCTTCTGCCTGCTAAAATTCCAAATGGACCGGGATTTCTCCTGGCCCCAAGCTGCCACCACCTGTAACCCTGGCTGCCCTTGGAGTGCCGAACGCCTTCTCCAAACTCAATTTGTCTTTTTGACTTCTAAATCGATTTTAAATTATTTTCAGAAATGTAATTTCAAGTAAATTGTTCTGATTAATATTTGATCTTTGTAACTTTATAATTTACCTCTTTGTGTAGGGTTGGCCTGTTCATTTTTAATTAGTTTAGTGGAGGGGGAAAATGTAAAATTTTCCACTGCAGTAGTAATGGAATAGTACTACAAAATAGGAATAAAATACTAAGTACAAATGTATTTTTATACTGATAGAATTGAGGGCTAATATTATATTAAATCACATTGAATTTCCTAGCATCCTAAACTGCTGGAGTTGATATAATAAACGTAGAAAAAAGGGACATGCTAAGCATGCCAAAGCATACCTCATATTTGTAGGAGATTCTTGCTTGTAAACGTCTCCTGACACTTGCCATCTCTGCATGTGTTCTTTACATCTATTTTATTTTCAGAGGAAGGGTCGCACGCTTCTTGGTGTTTTCAATTGCACCAGAACTCCCGGTAGAAGTCGAAGACTTAGATCCGATATCCTGGAACCTCTAGTTGACACTGAAACAATTAACACGAGACTGGGCTGCTGTGAAGGAATTACTCCAGGATGAGGAGCTCTTTTTTGGTCTTCAAGCAGGTAGTAGTTTATTTTGTAACACCTAAGACTCTTCTTAAACATTTTTTTTTTCTAACAGAGGAAAGTATGTAGTGTGACTCAGTATATTTGAAAAGTATTTTTAGTGGTTTGTTAGGTGACATAGTGATCACTTTTTGAAGTAATCTGTATTATCATAGTGGTATTTTTCTCAAGTATTTTGCTTAGAAAAGTTAAATTTCTCTGATCAAGTGTGTAGAAGTCTGTGAGCCAATAGCTCCAGCAGAACTCCCGGGGCTGCTTCTTTGGGATGTAATACGGAACCTAGCGATATTCCTGCTCTGCAAACGTGGGAGGGAGTGGAACGGCAAGTGGTGAAACTTGACTGCTCCTTCAATCCCAGAACACCTGGGTTTAAGTTCCATCAGCCAGAGGATGGAATGAACCCTGGTGCCAGCCATCCTGGGGGCACTGGACTGCTGTTACCATCTTCTCTATTATCTTTTGCATGATGTGATTCTCCCTTGATGAGAGAAGGCAGAAAATGTGGTAGGAGGGGGAGCTCATTTCGTTTCTGTGGACTCCAGGCTTGGGGCAGCTGCAGAGAGCTTTGGTTTCAAATAATACTGCACAAACACAGTGAACTTGAACCTCTTGGGCACTTTTGGATCCCTCTGTGCCACTCCTTCTCTGATACTTTACCTGCGAGGTGTGGGCTCAGAAGCACCTGCCCCTCCTGGATGGGTTTTTGTTGGGAAGGATGAATTAGGGAAACCTTATAAGTACGAGTGCCTAGCAAAAGACTTTGAGAATATGGAAAATATAAGCAAAATAGAAATGATAGCAATTTTCGACTGTGTGGCTGAAAGCTACTGAATGCCTGAAGGCCCCTTTGTTTAGATAATGTTAGATGCTGAGAATACCAAAAAGCAAACAGACATCCTCCCTAGACATGCCAGGAAGGGTCCCAGATAAAATTGAGAGATAAGAAAAGCAGTAAAACATGGTAATATAGTGATTCCTTTCGGTTGCATGCAAATGTTAGAGAATTTGTATCTTGTATTAGATTGGTTAGTGGAAATTAGAATATTCAACATAGATTTATTGTATTGTAAACGGGAAAATATCTCTCTTACTCTCTTACTCTCTTACGCTCCCTTCGCTCTTGCTTTCTTACTCTCTTCTCTTACTCTTGCTCTATCCCTCTCTCTCTGTCCTGCTCTGAGCTGCAGCTGTAGTTCCTAGCAGGGCCTCATATATAGCCACGCCCTATGAAATAAACTGCAAACTTCAAGACCAGAATACAGAGAGCGCCTGAGTTTGTTCCGACCATCCCAACGCAGTAATTCCCACAGGTTTTTGCAGGTACAAATTTATTTTCTTAGAGAAGCCATTGGGTGTAATAAAAATCTATGGAAAACAGGTGGTTGGTACACTAGCTGATAGTAGGTCTTGGGTTTTTCTTCTTTTCTTTAACTTTTTCTTAAGAGAACCTTTAAACTGGAAAACTGAAGGGGGGTGGGGTTGCTTCTCATTTTTTGAAGAATTGCTGTGGATTAAGGTATGTCAAGTGACACCACCAAAATAAGATTGGAAGAACTGAGTTTCAGGACTCTGCACTTAATTCTTTTAATGTGTTTGTGTGGGTGCAGGAAATGCCAAATCCCAGAGCAATTCTGTCTGTAACATTAAGTGCAACATCTTTAAAGCCAAGTGCTCGGTGTGGGGTTTTCACCTATGTTTTTATGGTCTAAAGGCTTTTCTTGAGCCCCAAAAGCCACAAGGAACTTGCCAGAAGCAGGCCTTCATTGCATAGCTGGGATTTCAATTTGCTCTTGGATTCTTCCTTCCAATCTTCTCCTGGGTTCTTGTGCCAGCAGAGGTCCTCTGACCCCAGAGCCATACAGGGTGTCTGTTGCCTTGATAAATGGGAATGAAGTTGGCCGAGTCTGTCAGGAAAACAAAAATATCCTGGAGTTTGTTTGGCCAAAGATGGACCATGAAGATGTCTGTACTAGCGGTGGGTGTGAGTGCTGATCCTTTTGGGTTGTGTGGTGCCCCTGGCCCCTCAGAAGTCAGGGCAAGGCTGAAGGAAGGAGGGAAGCTGCCAGAGCTGCAGGTGGGGACAGTATTGGCTGTTTCAAACTGCTTGGTGCAGAACTAGAAGAATAGCTTTCCTCCTTTCTCTCCATCACTGACCAGAATATTAAGATGAAGCTGCGCTAAGCTGTGTCTTTTGTGGGTTGTTGTTTGGTTGGGGTTTTTCTGGCTTTTGAATGTATTTCCAAGTGGTGCAGTGAGGAGCAAGTTGCTGGGTTACATGATTTCTGACTGACATATCACAGAAATGGGCATCTGTGTGTGCATGTGCTTCCTAGCAAATCTAGATGTGATGTGGAAATCCTAAGGGAGGATTTCCAGCCTTGACTACATGTGACACAGGCTTCTGAAAATGGAACTGACCTTGGCAGAATAGCAGCTGTGAAGGGAAACAGAACTAAAATACATGTAAGCAGAAAAACCGAATGAAGTGGTACTTCTTGGTCCTGCGTGCACTTTGTGCCACTGCTTGCTGTGAACACTTGGTGTTACAGCTCAGTGTAGGCCACTTCAGTGTTTGATGGGTTTGATTTTTGTGGTCAGTTAGTTCCTCTAAACAACTCCCCTCCTTTACTGGACACATCCCTGGAGTGGGACCAGATTCACCCTTACCCTGGAGGAATTCTCTGCTCCTCTGGAGAGGGGATGAAGCCAAGGGTTATGAGCAAAGGAAAACAACCAAATCGTGGGCATTATGTCCTCGATGCATGCAGCACCATGTGTTTTCCAAGTTCCCAGCACTGATGAATCTGAACAAGAAAATGCCTGTTCCTTCACTTCTCCAGCTCTCCCCCCACACCTCCCCTGCTTCCCTTGCTCTTATCCTTGGTGTGCCAAGGTCCTGCATCTCCCTGGCTCTCCAGATGTAGCTCACCTTGTCCTGCCTGTGGCTGATAAAATATGGACCCAAGATGCTTTTTACCAGTAATCCATTATTTTAAAGAAACAAAGAGCATACAATGTGGTCTTTAGGAAATACATCCAAATAAGGGACTCTGCTTTTCCTGTAGTTCTCTTTCCTGTTTTCACCTGGGCTTGAAGGATGGGCATGGCCTGTATTTATCATATGAAAGTGATGTTACTAAATTTGTCCAGAAGTTTTGATTATTATTATTACTCATTTTCTGATAGAAAACAGTCTAATTTTGCCTTTCCCACGTTGTTTCCAGGTGCTCCCCAGGATGGATATCTGTGGTCTCAGACCACAGTGATTCCCTAGGAGGAAGGGGAGCCTTTGCCTCACCTGCACAGCTCAGGTGGATGGGACAGAATTGGTCTGGCCTGACAAGGTATGAACATCTGTCTGTGTTCTGGAGTGCCTTGAAACCTTTCTCTGTCAGGTTTTGGAGGGGTTTCTCTTTGGGATTTCTTGTGATGCAGCACCACGGGTATCCCTTTGTGCAAAGTCCAGTGCTAAAGGATTGAATAACGGACAAGTGGGGTCTGGGATGAAAATGGTTCTGTTAAAATTAAGGAAAGAATGCAATAAGAAAAATTAGTATCCTTTTAATGTCTGAAATAATTAGGAATAAAAATGCTGGAGAAGGGCACTCTGAATTGGTGTCACCTGTCATGGATAAAACCCCACAGTGAGCATCAGAGCAGAAGTGTGAGGGCTGGAATCCTTCTGCAGTGGACTTAATTTTCTTTTCCTCCTCTCTTTCAGGACAGGAAAAATCATTACACTCCTCCCATCATTGCCAAGAGCTGTGGTGTTTGAGCAGCCAAAGCCAAGAGGCTTCAGCACCAGAGGTCTGTGCCTAGAGGGCTCCTGGTCCTGCCCATGATGTGGGGTAACTCAGAGAATGCAGGGATCCTCTTTTTCTCCCTGCTGGGATTAACTGCCTAGGGAATCTGGGATCTGGGTGAAACTCCAGCTCTCCTGGTGTTCAGGGGTGCAAGGTCTGAGGGACTGCGCTTACCCCGTGGCTTTCCAGTTCAGCAGGAAAAAGAGGAAATGGAGTGCCAGAGCCATGTCCCGTCAGGCTGTGTTTCCCTCTGAGGAGAGAGAGACTGGGCTGAGGTGAGATTCCTGGGAGTGCTCGGATGAGCAATCCAGGGAACAGGGAGCTTGGGATTGCCGCTGCTGCTGGAACCATTGCCTTAGGTCTGCTCCCTTTGTGCCTGTGACAAGTGGGATTGGTGCTGGAGAGAGAGGTGCTGTTAGGAACAAAAGGTGGAATGAATCCTCTCTGGGGATGTGCAGTGAAGGACTGAATAGCATGGAAGGAGAGTATTTATAAACTATATCACTGTTTCTCCCCAAATTGGGGTGGAGCAGTGATGGGGGTGGTTAGGTTTGGTCTGGGCCTGTTATTCTTTGTGCAATTTTAAAATTCTGTTGTATGATTTACTGTCTGGTATCTTTCTAACAAAAGCTGACAGAAATTTAGGTTAAGGATTAGAATTTGGGTCCATTCATTGCAAAAAATTTGCCAAGGCTGGAGGACTGGGGTGATGACTGCTCTCAGGAAAGGTTACTTATTAATACTGTGTCAGATTTCCTGCAGTGACTGTCAGGCCTAAATGGCGGTGAGTTCCTGCTCTTCTCACGGGAGGATTGGAAATAATTTCAGTAGAATTAGAGATTTTAGAAAAATCCAGCTAAAAAATTCACCTCTGTACCCCCTAGGTTTTCCCAGTTTTTCCCAGCTAGGAGCTGCACAGAAGTCAGGCAGGGCCATCAGGGAACAGCTGTAAATTCAAAGGCACAAGCAGGAGATGTACCAGCAAAGGGCAGGAAAGGGGAGAGGTTTCAGAAAACATTTCTGTGGTCTAATTAATAATAATTTCTGATTCCCCAGTGAGAAGAACACGAACTCACGGCCATTCAGGCCTGACAGTCCCCTGCAGCAAGAGTTAAGCACGCATCCACAGAGGCAAGTCTGGCATCTGAAAGAAAAAAAACCCAGAAGAAAAAGGTGATCTCTTTTGCTTCAAAGTTATTTCAAGTTCTTAAAGCCCAACCAACATTTGCTCTTGATTTTGGTCCGGGTGAATCATGGGCACGGGTCATGCCATTCATTTAGCTGAAAACCCGGGGTCATTTAGAGGGGACACAAGAACTGTTTGTGTAAGAAAATGTGAGGGGATGTCAAGGGGAGTGAGGTGGCATTTCTGAGGAGATTGCTGAGGTAATGGAAGGGAGCCCAGCAGACAATTTGTCTGGGAAATCCGAGGCCCCTGGGAAGCGCAGCCAAGGCTCTGCAGGGGTAGCAGGGAGGGCTCAGCACTCGAGACTCTCTGTGTCCTCCTTCCTCGGCAGCAGGCGGCCAGGAAGGGAGAGGCACCGTACGGGATTAAGCCGGAGGGAGCAAGAGGAGGAGCAGCCTCGGGCTGGAGAGGGGCAGGAGAAAGGCCAAGGGAGCTCCCTGGGGCCACCAGGGCCTGTGGGGAACAGAATGGACGCTTGGATGACCAGTGGAGGTGAGGAGTGGATCTGAGTTCATCTACAGGGAAATAAGTAGGGGATATTCTGGAGTGAAAAGTTGAGGTGATGAGTTCACCCACCTTGGCACAAGTTGTGTTTGCACAAAGTGGGACCAGAGGTGAAGGTCAATCCAAAGTCAATCCTGCTTGACCTCTGAATTCCAAGATAAGTTTTACAAGCTGCCAAATGAGGGATTAAAAATACACAAAAATGAAACCGAGAGCATTAATGAGGTTCCTGGAAGTCCATTACATTGTTGTCATAGAATTCTTAATGAGATTTGATCTTTTGATGACAACAAGGCAGTTCTTTGTGATCTCGAGCCCTGAACTGCAAATGTGATGCCAAACGCGAATTTTGACCTCAGGCTGGAATTGTGACTGCAAGCCATGAACAGATATTATGATTCCAAAATGGAATTTTGACCTCAAGCCTTGAACTGAAATTGTGATTCCAAACTGCAATTGTGACCTCAAGATTTGAACTTGAATTGTGATTCCAAAATGGACTTGCGACCTCAGACTGTAATTGTGACCTCAAGCCTTGAACTGCAATAGAGATTCCAAATCGGAATTGTGACCTCAGACTGGAAGTGTGACCACAAGCCTTGAAATGCAATTGTGATTCCAAACCGGAATTGTGACCTCAGATTGGAATTGAGACCTCAAGCCTTGAACTGCAATTGTAATTCCAAACGGGAATTGTGACCTCACACTGGAATTGTGACCCTGAGCTTTGAACTGCAACTGGGATTCCATACTGTAATTGTGACCTCGAAGCTTGAAATGCAATTTTCATTCCAAACTGGAATTGTGAGCTCAGACTGCAATTGTGATCTCGAGCCTTGATCTGCAATTGTGATTCCAAACCGGAATTTTGATCTCAGAATGGAATTGTGATACAGAAATTACATTGTGATTCCAAACTGGAATGGTGAGCTCAAGCCCTGACCTGAAATTGTAAATCCAAAATGGAATTGTGACCTCAGACTGGAATAATGACCCTGAGCTTTGAACTGCAATTGTGTTTCCAGACTGGAATTTTGAACTCAGACTGAAATTGTGACCTCAAGCCTGGAGCTACAATTGGGATTCCAAACCAGAATTGTGACCTCAGACTGGAACTGTGACCTCAAGACTTGAAATACAATTGTGATTCCAAACGGAAATTGTGACCTCAGATTGGAATTGTGACCTCGAGCCGAGAACTGCAATTAATATTTCAGACTGGAATTGTGACATCAGACTGGAATTTGACCTGAAGCCTTGAAATGCAATTGTGATTCCAAACTCCAATTGTGACCTCAGACTGCAATAGTGACCTCGAGCTTTGAACTGCAATTGTGATTCCAAACTGGAATTGTGACCTCAGACTGGAATTGTGAACTCGACCCTTGAGCTGCAATTGTCATTCCAAACTGGAATTGTGACCTCAGACTGGAATTGTGATCTCGAGCCCTGAACTGCAAATGTGGTTCCAAATGCGAATTTTGACCTCAGACAGGAATTGTGACCGCAAGCCATGAACAGATATTTTGATTTCAAACTGGAATATTGACCTCAAGCCTTGAACTGAAATTGTGATTCCAAACTGCAATTGTGACCTCAAGATTTGAACTTGAATTGTGATTCCAATATGGACTTGTGAACTCAGACTGGAATTGTGACCTCAAGCCTTGAACTGCAATTGTGATTCCAAATCGGAATTGTGACCTCAAACTAGAATTGTGACCTCGAACCTTGATCTGCAGTTGTGATTCCAAAATGGACTTGTGACCTCAGACTGGAATTGTGACCTCAAGCCTTGAACTGCAATTGTGATTCCAAACCGAAATTGTGACCTCAGACTGGAATTGTGACAACAAGTCTTGAACTGCAGTTGTGATTCCAAACTGCAATTGTGACCTCAGACTGGAATTCTGACCTCGAGCCTTGAATAGCAGTTTTAATTCCAAATGGGAATTGTGGCCTCAGACGGGAATTGTGACCACAAGCCTTGAGCTACAGTTCTGATACCAAACTGGAATTGGTCGTCAAACTGGAATCGTGACCTCGAGACATGGTCAGTAGTTGTGATTCCAAACCGGAATTGGGGCCTCAGACTGGAATTGTGATCTCGAGCCTTGAACTGCAAATGCGATTCCAAACGGGATTTGTGACCACACACTGAGGTTGTGACCTAGAGACATGATCTGTAGTTGTGTTACCAAACCGATATTGGGACCTCAGACTAGAATTGTGACCTCCAGACTTGAACTGCAATTATGATTCCAAAGTCGAATTGGAGCCTCAGACTGGAATTGTGATCTCGAGCCTTGAAATGCAATTGTGATTCCAATCGGAAATTTTGACCTCAGACAGTAATTGTGACCTCACGCCTTGAAGTGCTATTGTGATTCCAAACTGTAATTGTGACCTCGAGCCTTAAATTGCAGTTGTGATTCCAAACGGGAATTGTGGCCTCAGAATGGAATTGTGACCCCGAGCCTTGAGCTGCAGTACTGATTCCAAACAGGAATTGTGTCCTCAGATTGGAATTGGGACCTCAAGACTTGAACTGCAAATGTCATTCCAAACTGGAATTGTGACCTCGAGCCTTGAACTGCCATTGTGATTCCAAACCAGAATTGTGAACTCAAGCCTTGAACTGCAATTGTCATTCCAACAGGAATTGTGACCTCAGACTGGATTTATGACCTCGAGCCTTGAATAGCAGTTTTAATTCCAAACGGGAATTGTGGCCTCAGAAGGGAATTGTGACCACGAGCCTTGAGCTTCAGTTGTGATACCAAACTGGAATTGGGTCGTCAAACTGGAATCGTGACGTCGAGACATGAACAGCAGTTGTGATTCCAAAACGGATCTGGGGGCTTAGAATGGAATTGTGATGTCGAGCCTTGAACTGCCATTGTGATTCCAAACAGGAATTGAGACCTAAGACTGGAATTGTGACCCTGAGCCTTGAACTGCAATTGTGATTCCAATCGGTAATTTTGACCTCAGACAGTAATGGTGACCTCACGGCTTGTACTGCAGTTGTGATTCCAAACCGGAATTTTGAGCTCAGACTGGAATTGTGACCCTGAGCTTTGAACAGGAATTGTGATTCCATAGTGGAATTGTGACCTCTAGCCTTCACTGCAATTGGGATTTCAAAATGGAATTGTGACCTCAGACTGGAATTGTGACATAACATGGAATTGTGATTACAAACTAGAATTCTGCCCTCAGTCTTTAATTGTTATATAGAAGTGAAACTGTGATTCTAAACAGGTATTTTGAGCTCAGTCTGGAATTGTGATATAGAAAGGAAATTGTGATTCCAAACTGCAATTGTGACCTCAAGATTTGAACTTGAATTGTGATTCCAATATGGACTTGTGAACTCAGACTGGAATTGTGACCTCAAGCCTTGAACTGCAATTGTGTTTCCATAGTGGAATGGATACCTCAAGACTTAAACTGCAATTTTGCTCCCAAACTGGAATTGTGATCTCAGACTGGAATTGTGACCTCAAGCCTTGTAATGTAATTGTGATTCCAAACTGGAATTGTGAGGACAGACTGGAATTTGAACCTCAAGCCTTGTTCTGCAATTTTGATTCCAAACTGCAGTTGTGAGCTCAGACGTGAAATTGTGATTTTGAAATGGAATTGTGGTACCGAAGTAGAATTGTAATTCTGATACTGAATTTTGATTCCACAACGTGATTCCAAACCGGAATACTCATCCCAAAATGGAATTGTGACCTCAAACTGAAATCGTGATTCTAGACTGCAATTTTGACTTCAGTCTGTAGTTGTGACTTAGAAGTGGAATTGTGATTCCAAACAGGTATTGTGAGCTCAGTCTGGAATTGTGATATAGAAATGAAATTCTGATTCCAAACTGGAATTGTGAGCTCAGACTCGAATTGTGAGCTCAAGCCTTGAACTGCAATTGTGTTTCCATAGTGGAATTGTGACCTCTAGCCTTGAGCTGCAATTGTGATTCCAAACCCGAATTGTGACCTCAAACTGGAATTGTGACCTCAAGCCTTGAACTGCATTTGTGATTCCAAACTGGAATTCTGCCCTCAGTCTGTAATTGTGACATAGAAGTGGAATTATGATTCCAAACAGGTATTTTGAGCTCAGACTGGAATTGTGATATAGAAATGAAATTGTGATTTCAAAATTGACTTGTGACGTCAAACTCGGATTGTGACCTCAAGCTTTGAACAGCAAATGTGATTCCAAACGGGAATTGTGACATTAAGATTTTAACTTGATTTGTGATTCCAAAATTGACTTGTGACCTCAGACTAAAATTGTGATCTCGAGCCCTGAACTGCAATTGTGGTTCCAAAGGGGAATTTTGACCTCAAGATTTGAACTTGAATTTTGCCTCCAAAATGAACTTGTGACCTCCCACTGGAAGTGTGACCTCAAGCCTTGAAGTGCAATTGTGATTCAAAAACGGAATTGTGACCTCAAACTGGAATAGTGACCTAGAGCCTTGAGCTGCAGTTGTAATTGCAAACCGGATTTGTGCCCTCACACTGGAATTGTGACCTCACGCATTGAACTGCAGTTGTGATTCCAACCTGGACTTTTGACCTCAGACTGGAATTGTAACCACATGCCTTGAACTGCAATTGTGATTCTAAACTACTATTGTGACCTCAGACTGGAATTGTGACCACAAGCCTTGAACTGCAGTTGTGATTCCAAACTGTAATTCTGACCTCAAGATTTCAACTTCAATTGTGATTCCAAAATGGACGTGTCAGCTCAGGCTGGAATTGTGACCTGGAGCCTTGAGCTAAAATTTAAATTCCAAACCTGAATTTTGATCTCAGACTGCAATGGTGACCGCAATCCATGAGCAGCTATTTTGTTTCCAAACTGGAAATGTGACCTCAAGATGTGAACTTCAATTGTGATTCCAACATGGACCTGTGACCTCAGACTAGAATTGTGACCTCGAGCCTTGAGCTAAAATTTTGATTCTAAACCGGAATTTTGATCTCAGACTGCAACGGTGACCGCAATCCATGAGCAGCTATTTTGTTTCCAAACTGGAAATGTGACCTCAAGATGTGAACTTCAATTGTGATTCCAACATGGACCTGTGACCTCAGACTAGAATTGTGACCTCGAGCCTTGAGCTAAAATTTTGATTCTAAACCGGAATTGTGAGCTCAAGACTTGATCTGCAACTGTAAATCCAAACTGGAATTGTGATCTCAGACTGGAATAGTGACCCTGAGCTTTGAACTGCAATTGTGATTCCATACTGGAATTGTGACCTCGAGCCTTGATCTGCTCATGTGATACCAAACAGGAAATGGGGCCTCAGACTGGAATTCTGACCCCGCGCCTTGAGCGGCCATTGTGATTCCAAACCGGTATTGGGTACCCAGAATGGATTCGTGACCTCGAGCCTTGAACTGCAGTTGTGATTCCAAAAGGGAATGTGGCCTCAGACTGGAATGTTGACCCCGAGCCTTGAGCTGCAGTTGTTATTCCAAACTGGTATTGTGATCTCAGACTGGAATTGTGACTTGGAGGCTTGAACTTTAGTTGTGATTCCAAACCGGAATTGTGGCCTCAGACTGGAATTGTGATCTTGAGTCTTGAGCTGCACTTGTGATACCAAACCAGAACTGGAGCCTCAGACTGGAATCCTGACCTAGAGCAATGAACGGCAGTTGCAATTCCAAACCGGTATTGAGACCTCAGACTGCAATTTGGACTTGGAGCCTCGATCTTTAGTTGTGATACCAAACAGGAATTGGGGGCTCAGATTAGATTTTTGATCTTGAGAATGTAAATGCAATTGTGATTCCAAACTGCAATTGTGACCTCAAGTCTTAAACTACACTTGCTATTCGAAACTGGAATTGTGAACTCAAGCCTTGAACTGCGATTCTGATTCCAAACTGGAATTGAGACCTCAAGCCTGGAACTGCTATTTTGGTACCAAACTGAATTTGTGACCTCAAGCCTTGAAAATCAATTGTGATTCCAAATCAGACTTGCGACCACACAATGGATTTGTGACCTCGAGCCTTGAGCTGTGGTTGTGATACCAAACCGGAAATGGGTCGTCAGTCTGAAATCGTGACCTGGAGACGTGAACAGGACTTGTGATAACAAACGGGAATTGGGTCCTCAGACTGGAATTGTGTCCTCGAGTAACTAATAGCAGTTGTGATTCCAAACCGGAATTGTGACCTCAAACTGGAATTGTGACCTCGTGACTTGAACTGCAAATGTGATTCCAAACTGGAATTGTGACCTCAAGCCTTGAAATGTATTTGTTATTCCAAACTGGAATTGTGAACTCAAATCTGGAACTGCAATTTTGTTACCAAACTGAAATTGTGATCTCAAGCCATGAACTGCAATTGTGATTATAAACCGGAATTGTGACCAGAACTGGAATTGTGACCTCTAGCGTGGAACTGCAGTTGTGATTACAAACGGGAATTGTGGCCTCAGACTGGATTTGTGACCTCCAGCCTTGAACGGCAGTTCTGATTCCAAACGGGAATTTTTTCGCCTCAGACTGGAATTCTGATCCTGAGCGTTGATCTGCATTTTTGATACTAAAAGAGAATTGTGTCCTCAGACTGGAATCGTAACCTTGAACAATAAACAGCAGTTGTGATAGCAAACCGGTATTGGGACCTCAGACTGGAATTGTGACTTCGAGATTAGAACTTCAGTTGTGATTCCAAAGCGGAATTTTGACCTCAGACTGGAATTGTGACCCCGAGCCATTAAATGCAATTGTGATTCCAAACAGGAATTTTGTCCTCAGATTGGAATTATGACCTCAAGCCTTGAACTGTAATTGTTATTCCAAACTGGAATTCTGACCTCAGACTGGAATTGTGACCTGAAGACTTGAACATCAACTGTGATTCCAAAATTCACTTGTGACCTCAGACAGGATTTGTGACCTCAAACCTTGAACTGCAATTCTGATTCTAAATCGGATTTGTGACCACCCACTGGATTTGTGTCCTCGAGCCTTGATCTGCAGTTGAGATACCAAACTGGAATTGGCTCTAAAGACTGGAATCGTGACCTCAAGGTATGGACAGGTGTTGTTATTCCAAACGGGAATTGTGTCCTCATATTGGAATAGTGACATCGCGCATTTAACAGCAGTTGAGATTCCAAGTGGTATTGGGGTCTCAGACTGGAATTGTGACCTCAAGCCTTAAACTGCAATTGAGATTCCAAACTGGAATTGTGAACTCAAGCCTGGAACTGCAATTTTGGTACCAAACTGAAATTGTGAGCTCGAGCCTTAAACTGCAATTGTTATTCCAAAATTCACATGTGGCCTCCGACAGGATTTGTGACCTCAAGCCTTGAAATGCACTTTTGATTCCAAACCTGATTTTTGGCCACACACTGGATTTGTGCCCCCGAGCCTTGATCGGCAGTCGTGATGCAAAACCTAAATTTGGTCATCAGACTGGAATTGTGACCTCGAGACGTGAACAGCAGTTGTGATTCCAAATGGGAATTGTGGCTTCAGACTGGAATTGTGACCCTGAGCCTTGAGCTGCAGTTGTGATACCAAACCGATATTGGGACCTCAGACTAGAATTGTGTCTTCGACCCTTGGACTTTAGTAGTGGTTCCTGACAGGATTTGGGGCCTCAGACTGGAATTGTGATCTCGAGCCTTGAACTGCCATTGTGATTCCATAGAGGAATTGTGACCTAAGACTGGAATTGTGACCCTGAGCCTTGAACTGCAATTGTGATTCCAATCGGAAATTTTGACCTCAGACAGTAATGGTGATCTCATGCCTTGAACTGCCATTGTGATTCCATAGAGGAATTGTGACCTCAGACTGGAATTGTGACCTCGAGCCTTGAACATCAATTGTGATTCCAAACAGGAATTTTGTCCTCATACTCGAATTCTGGCCTCAGGACTTAAAATGCAAATGTGATTTCAAACTGGAATTGTGACCTCAAGCCTTGAAATGCAATTCTTATTCCAAACCGGAATTGTGAAATCAAGCCTTGAACTGCAATTGTGATTCCAAACCAGAATTGTGACCTCAGACTGGATTTATGACCTTGAGCCTTGAATAGCAGTTTTAATTCCAAAGGGGAATTGTGGCCTCAGACTAGAATTGTGACCCCGAGCCTTGAGCTTTAGTTGTGATTTCAAATCGGAATTGGGTCCTCAGACTGGAATCATGACCTCGAACGATGAATTGCAGTTGTTATTCCAAACCATAATTGGGTCCTCAGACTGGAATTGTGACCTCGAGACATGAATAGCAGTTGTGATTCCAAAACGGAATTGTGACCTCAGACTGGAGTTGTGACCTTGAGCCTTGAACTGCCATTGTGATTACAAACCGGAATTGTGACCTCGGGCCTTGAGCGGCAGTTGTGATTCCAAACGGGAATTGTGGCCTCAGACTGGAAATGTGACGCCTAGCCTTGAGCTGCAATACTGATTTCAAACAGGAATTGTCTTGGTTTAATTTTGACTTTCCCGGCCAAAGCTCCAAATTAATGTCTTCAGTTTGAGTTGCCAATTTAAATAAACTTATTTTTTTCTGTTGTGAGACAGAACCAGGAGCAAACGAGCATGGCAGGCCTAAAACTTGAGAGAGTATAAAAGAAAATTTATTAACTACACAAACAAAAAGAGAGGGAAAAAAAAAATTCAGAATAAGATTTTTCAGATCACTCCTTCCTTCCCTCTCCCAGTTTTCATAACAACAAAACAAACATATAACAAATACTTCGGTCAGTGCCCAATTAGTCTTTTTAAGTTCACTTCTGGAGAGAGAAGCCTCTTCTTGTTGAAGTTGTAGAGATTTTTCCCACAAGAAATAAAAAAGACAGTTCTCTTGTTGTTTTATCTTTCACGATTTGCATCCGCCCAGGAATCTGCAACTGTGACGCTCCTCCCAACTCTACAGCCGTGCCAAAGTTGTAGATGTGGGCCATGTTTGTTTCATGGGGTATTACTTTTAAGAATGAAATGTTCAACCGCAAAGATTCTCTTTGTCTCCTTTCTCTCTGCTCAGGCTTCATCTTCAGAAAACCAAAATCCCCTTCATTTCTCAGGGCAGAAATTCTCAACACAGGTGCTTTTTAGTCAAATCATTTATTAAATGTCTCTTTCCATGTCTCTTTCCATGGTTTATAGGAATATTCAGTACATCGGTTCATTCCTACAATTTCACAAAAAGATTTTCAGCCATTTCAGCATCTTCTCATTCTCCTTCCATCTTAAAAACTTAGCTCTTACATCACTGACTTCAGAAATCTTATTCCCTTTCATAGTCAAAGGAAAGGCTGGAGGCTTTGCAAATCTTATCTGAACACTAAAGAGTTAAAGTTTAACACAACTACAAGAGTTGGGCCAGGCTCAGGCTGTGCTGGGGGGGCAGCTGAGGTGTTAATCAGACTTTCTGGGGCTGGGCTGCAGCCCCACAGTGCTCATGGCCACCTGGGAAGGCCTGGCCCGTCCGGCAGCAGCAAGAGTCGGCCTCCCCCCCACGCCAGAGCCGCAGGCCCGTGGAGGAGGAAGCCGTGAAGGTCTTATCATACAACTTTTTCTCCCTCCGGCCATCGGGTCCCCCTCGTTGGTAAACAGGGCCCAAGCGGCCTCCCAAGCCTCCCCCCCCCCGCATGGGGGAGGGGGAAGCTTGGGTTGATGTTACCTGCTCAGCCGCAGGAAGACAAAGAGGGTCAGTTCCGGATTACCTTCCTCAAAATGTGTGTTCACGGAGCGAACTAACTTTGTCTAATTGGCTGTTGCAGGCATCCCAAACCCCACAGAGGAAATTCCCTTGGGAAAACCTCTTCTGAGTTTCTGCTTCCTAAGTCAACCAATCACAGGGCCTCAGACTGGAATTGTGATCTCGAGCCTTTAAATGCAAATGTGATTATAAACAAGAATTGTGACCTCAATCCATGAACTGCAATTGTTATTCCAAACCGGAATTGTGAACTCAAGCCTTGAACTGCAATTGTGATTCCAAAAAGGAATTGTGTCCTCATACTGGAATTGGGACCGCAAGACATAAAATGCAAATGTGATTCCAAACTGGAATTGTGAGCTCAGACTGGAATTGTGATCTGGAGACTTGAACTGCAATTGTGATTTCAAATCAGAATTGTGTCCTCAGACTGGAATCATGACCTCGAACGATGAATAGCAGTTGTTATTCCAAACCGGAATTGGGTCCTCAGACTGGAATCGTGACCTCGAGACATGAAGAGCAGTTGTGATTCCAAACGGGAATTGTGGCCTCAGACTGGAATTGTGACCCCGAGACTTAAGCTGCAGTTGTGATACCAAACCGGAATTGAGTCCTCAGAATGGAATCGTGACCTCGAGCAATGAAGAGCAGTTACGATTCAGAACCGGTATTGGGACCTCAGACTGGAACTGTGACTTTGAGTGTTGAAATTTAGTTGTGATTTCATAGCGGAATTGTGACCTCAGACTGGAATTGTGATCTCGAGACTTGAAATGCCATTGTGATTCCAAACAGGAATTATGACCTAAGACTGGATTTGTGACCCTGAGCCTTGAACTGCAATAGTGATTCCAATCGGAAATTTCGACCTCAGATAGTAATGGTGACCTCACGCCTTGAACTACTATTGTGATTCCAAGCGGTAATTGTGACCTCGAGCCTTGAATTGCAGTTGTGATTCCAAACCGGAATTGGGTACTTAGACTCCAATTGTGACCCCGAGCCTTGAGCTGCTGTTGTGATAACAAACCGGTATTAGGTCCTCAGACTAGAATTGTGTCTTCGAGCCTTGAACTTTAGTAGAGTCTCCTGACAGGTTTTGGTGCCTCAGACAGGAATTGTGATCTTGAGCCTTGAAATGCAATTCTGATTCCAAACAGGATTCATGACCTAAGACTGGAATTGTGAGCTCGAGCCTTGAACATCAATTGTGATTCCAAACAGGAATTGTGTCCTCATACTCCAATTCTGGCCTCAAGACTTAAAATGCAAATGTGATTTCAAACTGGAATTTTGACCTCAAGACATGAAATGCAATTCTTATTCCAAACCGGAATTGTGAAATCAAGCCTTGAACTGCCATTGTGATTCCAAACCGGAATGGTGACCTCAGACTGGATTTATGACCTCGAGCCTTGAATTGCAGTTGTGATTCCAAAGGGGAATTGTGGCCTCAGACTAGAATTGCGACCCCGAGACTTGAGCTTTAGTTGTGATTTCAACTCGGAATTGGGTCCTCAGACTGGAATCATGACCTCGAACGATGAATTGCAGTTGTTATTCCAAACCGGAATTGGGTTCTCAGACTGGAATCGTGACCTCGAGACATGAACAGCAGATGTGATTCCAAACCGGAATTGAGTCCTCAGAGTGGAATTGTGATCTCGAGCTTTGAACTGCAAATCTAATTCCAAACGGGATTTGTGGCCACACACTGAATTTGTGACCTAGAGACTTGAGCTGTAGTGGTGATACCACACTCATATTGGGACCACAGACTAGAATGGTGACTTCGAGCCTTGAACTGCAATTCTGATTCCAATCGGGAATTTTGACCTCAGACAGTAATGGTGACCTCACGCCTTGAACTGCTATTGTGATTACAAACTCTAATTGTGACCTTGAGCCTTGAATTCCAGTTGTGATTCCAAACGGGAATTGTGACCTCAGACTGGAATTGTGACCTCGAGCCTTGAACTGCAATTGTGATTCCAAACAGGAATTGTGACCTCAGGCAGGAATTGTGACCTCGAGACATGAACGGCAGTTGTGATTCCAAACGGGAATTGTGTCCTCATACTGGAATTGTGACCTCAAGACTTAAAATGCAAATGTGATTCTAAACTGGAATTTTGACCTCAAGCCTTGAAATGCAATTGTTATTCCAAACTGGGATTGTGAACTCAAGCCTTGAACTGCCATTGTGATTCCAAACCGGAATTGTGAACTCAGACTGGATTTGTGACCTCAAGCCTTGAATAGCAGTTGTGATTCCAAAGGGGAATTGTGGCCTCAGACTAGAATTGCGACCCCGAGACTTGAGCTTTAGTTGTGATTTCAACTCGGAATTGGGTCCTCAGACTGGAATCATGACCTCGAACGATGAATTGCAGTTGTTATTCCAAACCGGAATTGGGTTCTCAGACTGGAATCGTGACCTCGAGACATGAACAGCAGATGTGATTCCAAACCGGAATTGAGTCCTCAGAGTGGAATTGTGATCTCGAGCTTTGAACTGCAAATGTGATTCCAAAAGGGATTTGTGACCACACACTGAATTTGTGACCTAGAGACTTGAGCTGCCGTTGCGAAGGCTTTTACTCGGCTCCAAAATTGGGTTTTTCACCCTTCCTCCGGTCTAGCTCAGGTGTTAGGGTGAAATTCCCCTGGGCCCTAGCCTCATGGACGTAAATAAGATATCAAAAGAGGCTCTTTCCCCTAATAAAGTTACAGGTTTATTTCTCGTGGGTAGTGAGTGAAAAAGGGAAGGGAAAAAGGGAGAAGAGAGGGAGAAAAGAGAGGGGGAAGAGCAAAAGAGAGGGCAAAGAGCAGTGTAAGAGAGCGGGGTAAGAGCGAAAAGATGGGGGGAGGAGCAGGGTAAGAGACCGAGGCCAGGGGGTACTGACCTTTTCTAGGGTCTGGAAAGGGGGGGGCGGGGAGAAATTGGATCCCAGCCAGCTCTGTGTGGCCAGGAGGGGAGGTGGATCAAGATACAGGGCACAGCAGGGGTCACGGGATGTACCATTTACAATGTATCTAGGAAACGCAGCATCTCCCCATTTTTTGTTTAACAAAGTTGAAAGAAGGATATTGGTATCATTCAAATTATGATTTTGCCCACCACTTGTAGTTGGCGGGAGGGTTAGATTGTTTCAAGTCTTTCATTTCTATGTGATTGACTACTGAGGTAGAGGGAATGAGACTATTAATGGCTTTGAAAACTAAGTGACGTAGGATCCCGAATGCCATTATTACAAGGAAAAGAATAACAAAAATTAACATAATTGTTTTGACTATAGATGTCCACCACCCTGTGAGTCCCCAGCCTTTGAACAGTCCATTGAACCAATCTTCAGATTCTTGCTTCACTTGTCTGATTAAGTTGTTCATGTTTCGGAGGGCAGCATGGACGTTAGGAGCTTTTGAGGTCAGGTCCATACAGCAAAGTCCTTCAAATTCCTGGCACTCATGTCCGTGCAGTAGCAAGAGAAAATCTATAGCAGCACGATTTTGTAGTGTGGCCTGCCTGGTAATTTCCTCGTCTTCTAGGAGGGAGCTGATTGCGGTGGATGTTAAGTTTGCCTGTTTGACTACCCAACACTCTAGGTGGCCCAATTCACCTAGAGCTTTAGCTGCTGCAACCCACGGAAGAAACAGGGATGCAGCAATTCTTTTGGACTTGGCCCAATGGAAAATTTCAGAATTACAGCTTGGGTCCATATTGTCTGCACTTCGTTTTTGGATTTTATTACCTGATTTGTTTTTGTGAGTCCAATCGCTAATCAAGGTTTCATTGGGTGCCAACAGGGACAACCGACCGAAGGTGCATGGCCCTCCTAAGAGCCGAGAAGGAATTCCTGCCCACGCCCGGTCTCCACAAATTAAGAACAATCCCTTTGGGAGGCTTTTGGGGCTTGAATAAGTTGGGGTATCAGCTGCAATATGGCTTATAGTATTGCACCACCTTTTGGCAGTGAATTCCCCACGATGTTGCATTATGTTGTGGAATTCCTTTATGCTGGAAGGTTTTGGGAAGATTCTAAAGTGAATGCAATATTGTGCTGGGTAGGAACCTAGCAGTTCTAATTCTTGGGGTTCTTGAGCTGTTTTGGGCAAACTTGGCAGCAACTCTTCTATGGGGTTTTTATTTACTCCAGCTTGCTGCCTATGATTTTTGTGTGATGAAATGGTGTGTGACTCAGGAATTTCATTGGGCAAGTGTGTTTCAAAACTGGCTGAATATTCTCCAGACTTCAATGGGATTCCTACCAGGCAGGTGGACATAGGGTTTGCTGTTGCTGCTGTGGACAGACATATGTTTTCTTGTTGGAGCGTCTGTGCCAGGGTCACCCAGATGTTCTGACGTGGCTGAGGGACGATCCATGCAGCTGCTAGACTGTTCAGTGTTAACAGGAAGACAGCTTGGATGGGGTTCATCACGGGACTGAGAGAAGAGAAGCTTTTCTCTAGAAGAAAAGACAAACATTATAAAACCTATTAAAAGTCTCTATCTGCCGGAATGCCACCTTCTATGAGGATTTCTTTTCCTTTTTTCGGGCAGTGTCTTCTTTTTGAAGCCACAGCTACCTGCTCCTCGTTCTCCTCAGTTGGAGCAGGATGTTTGGGAACAAACGGTTTCACCCACTTTTGGGGAATCCACCGAGGGCCTGAGGGAGTGGATACACATGCATAGCCACGCCCCCAGGTAACAAGCTCATAGGGACCTTTGATTTCCCAGGTTTCTGGGTCCCTAATCAAAACTGGAGGATGTTGGGATAACTTGAATTGTTTACTACTGTTAAAGTGACGTACCACAGGTGGACTCATGTTTTCAAATGAACAATTCAGGAAATTGATAGTAAACATGGCTTTGCAGAGCTTCTGCTGTGGAGACATCCACACAGTTGAACTGCTCTGTTTAGCCAAAACCTGCTTGAGCGTCTGATTGGCTCGCTCCACTATACCTTGGCCTGTGGGGGAGTGGGAGGTGCCAGTTTTATGTTCCACTCCCCACTGCTGGACGAATTCCAGGAACTCCTTGGACTTATACGCTGCGCCCTTATCAGTTTTGATTTCCTTAGGGATCCCCAACACTGAAAAGGCTTGCACTAGGTGTTTTTTGGCGTGCACTGCCCTTTCTCCTGCATGGGCAGAGGCATAGACTGCGCCTGAATATGTGTCTATGCTAACATGCACATATTTGAGGCGACCAAAACTAGGAATGTGTGTGATGTCTGTTTGCCATACCTCACAACTGCCAAGACCTCGGGGGTTAACCCCCATGCCTATTGAGGGCATGGTGTGCAGCTGACAGTTGGAACAGGTGGCCACAATGGCTCGAGCCTGACTCCGAGTTAGCTGGAACTGACGCATTAGACCTGGTGTATTCTGGTGATACTGCTGGTGGCTCAGCTTTGCCTGTTGGAAGATGTCAGGAAGGCGTGCTTGTTCTGCTGGGGTTGCTTGTTCTGCTGGGGTTGCAAGGGAGTCTGCCTGACGGTTCCCTTCTGCAATTTCGCCTGGCAAATCTGTGTGTGATCTCACATGCATCACATAGAACGGGTGTTCTCTATGAGAAATCAAATAAATTAGTTTGGAAAGCAACCTGAAAAGCTGCTCATTTTTGATGTCTCTGAGCACTGCCTGCTCTGCCCTGGACCTTATCCCCGCTACATAGGCTGAGTCTGTCACCAAGTTTATTGGCTCTGAGAACTTTTCAAAGGCTCTCATGACTGCTGCCAGTTCAGCTACCTGGGGTGATCCTTCCACAAACTCAACATCAGCTTCCCAATGCTGACTCTGAGGATCTCTCCAAGTCATCACTGACTTGTGGGATGCCCCAGAGGCATCCGTGAACACTGTGAGAGTTTTGAGTGGTCTCCGACTCCTCATGAGGAATGAGGTGGAATTCCTCATTGAACAGCTCGTGAGACGGGGCATGGACTGATATTTGTCCTCTGTAGCTGTCCAGGGCTAATTGGAGACTGGCATTGCTCTGGAGCAAATGCTCAAACATCTCTTTAGTCAATTTTTCAGGAGAGTTCTTTCCCTCCTCAGACAGTTTAACAGAGAGGTGAATACATGTGAAGTCACAACCAGCTAGTTCATACAGTCTGATCCTTGCTTTCCGAATCAGCTGTGCTATTAACTCTTGTGGCTTAGTGATAGTTTTGGATCTTTGGTGGGAGAGGAAGACCCACTCTATGATTAAGAGTGACTCTCTCTGCTCCTTGATCCATTGGAATATTAACCCGTGTAAGTATGGCAGTTTTCCTAGGACAATGAATTTGAAGGGCAGCTCGGGCTGGTAACAGTGAGCTTGCCTCTCTCCTAAGGTCTTTTGTACCTTTTCGATTGCAGTCTTTGCCTCTGGGGTCAGTTCCCTGGGAGAAAGCAGCTCTCTCTCCCCTTTCAATAAATTGAAGAGAGGTTCTAGGTCCTCATTAGTGAGGCCTAGCCAGGGCCTAACCCAATTCAATGACCCACACAGGGAATGGAGATCTGCTAAGGTTTTTGGATTACAATTAATTTCCAATTTCTGCGGAACAATGGTCTGTGCAGTAATTTCCAGGCCCAGGTACTTCCAAGGTGGCATCCTTTGGACTTTGTCCTCCTGCAATTCAAATCCAGCAGAGATTAAAACTTTAACCACTAGGTCAAGTGTGTCTTGGAGTAGAGAGTTATCGGGTGCACACACTAGCACATCATCCATGTAATGAAGGATGATGGCCTCCCCTCTCTGGGCACGCACCTGGGACAGCAATGAGGCCACATACCACTGGCAGATGGAGGGACTGCATTTTAATCCCTGGGGCAAAACTCTCCAGTGCTAGCGCTTCATTGGGGCCTCTCGATTGATGGTAGGAACCGAGAAGGCGAACCTTGGGGCATCCTCTGGGTGTAGGGGAATGTGGAAGAAACAGTCCTTGATGTCTAGAACAGCCAATTGCCAATCTCTGGGAAGCATTGTTGGAGAAGGCATTCCAGGTTGGAGAGACCCCATGTCCTCAATTACTTTTTTTATTTCCCGGAGGTCATGGAGCAGCCTCCACTTGTCTTTCCCTGGTTTCTTTATCACAAAAACCGGGAAATTCCACGCACTTGTGGTCTCTTCTATGTGGCCTTTAGCCAACTGTTCCTCCACAAGCTCCTCAAGCGCCCTGAGCTTCTCCTTACTCATCGGCCACTGTGCTACCCACTTTGGGGTATCATCTAGCCATTTCAACTTTTGGGTAGGGCGCCTCACAGTGGCCGCTTCTAAAAATCCCGAGGAGTTTTAGGAATAATCAATTTCACCCCCCACTGGGACATGATGTCTCTCCCCCATAGAGGGCATTTATAATCTGCAACAAATGGACGGATGCTAGCCAATTTTCCATCTGGCCCCTCAATTTGTACGATGCTTTTTGATATTTTTGCCAATTTGACTCCTCCTACACCCTGGATTCTGTCTGCCACAGGCTGAAGTTCCCAATGGGACGGCCACATCCTTTCGGGTATGATAGTCACATCAGCACCCGTGTCCAGTACCCCCTCCACATGGAGGTGATCTGATCCACGGGTTAGGTTGCACGCCAGAGAAGGCCTGTCCTCACCCACAACTTCTGCCCAGTAGACTTCAGGTGATTTTCCATCTACTGGGACCTCCTGTGGAACAGGAATGGCCTGGGCAAGGATTTGTCCCTCAGCCAGGTAATATGGTGGTAGAGGACATCGTGCCAGGAGAATGAGGCCAGTTATGCTTCCCTTGATGGTCATGGGAACCACCTCAATCTCTAGGGGTGTGTGTGCTGTGTCACCGACAACAAAGTACTCACTGTCCAGTTTCATGTGGTTTAATGTCACGTCCTGTGTACTGTTAGGTAAGTCCACTGTTATGACTGTCCAATCAGGTAACCTGAAATGAAAACCTCTGGTAGTCACAAGCCTAAAACGGCCTAGTGGCTTCCAAACCTTGTTAATTGAACCTTTGATATTTTCATTGCCGTACATCCCCACACCCTCTATCCCATCCTCCCCCTTTTTGTTTATTAAGAGAGAGTCTTTTGCGAGTGTGGAGCCCGCTGCATTTATAGCTGAGCGCGCTATGGTGTTAATGGCGGGTACACGCTGTAAAGTTAGTGTTTTTGTTTGTTGGTCTTCTTCTGTTTTTGGTTGTGTGGACAGTCTCTGGCGAAGTGTCCTGGCTGCTTGCACTGGAAGCAGATGATGTGCTGCAGTTGCTCTGGTGACATTGGTTGCTTCTTGGCTTCTGGTGTCACAGCTGCCATGTTTTTTGGGCGTGCCAGTCCTGGATTTCTTTCGTGTCCACTGAGCAGTTCTGCTTTTCTGGCGCAGGCTTCTATCATCTGTGCTAAGCTAGGTGCTGGCTCCAGGGGAAGGCCAAGGATAACCCTACGGCAGGTTTCATTAGCATTCCTCTGAGCCATTTCTTTAATTAATTCAGCTTGTAATACTGGATCAGACACTTGTCTTTCTACTTGTGTACAAAGGCGGTCCACAAACTGTAAGAAATTCTCAGAAGTAAACTGTTTAATGTTAATATAACTGCCTTTAGTATCTACTGTTGGTAATTGATTAAAGGCTTTTTCTGCAACATTGCATATTTTATCTAGGACAGACTTGGATAGTACTCTGGTTTGGCTTTCAGGGCAATGCCAATCTTTTTCCCCACATAGGTGTTCATATGTCATATCATTATTGTCAGCATCTTTTGCATTATCTGAGCTTTTTAAAAGCTCTTGTAAAAGCACTTTTAAAGATCTTTTCCACAGGCTTTCCCATAGATCATATTCTGAAGGAGTTAACAGACACCGGAAAAGCTCTTTGATATCATATGGAACCAGTTCGTTTGAGTTAAAAGTGGCTCTCATCATGCCTTTAAAGATTTCACTATTTCTACCAAATTCTCTTTGTACTTTACAAATTTCTTTTTTATCTTGATAGGACAAAGGTTGATAACTTCTTTTACCGTTTCTCCTACCAAGATAAACTACAGGAGCAACTGATGGTATATACTCTTTCTCCTGGTGTTGACTTTCAGGGTTGGGCATCCCCCCCGACCCAGCCCGGGAGGCTGCCCACCCCCCCCCACCACGGGAGCACCATCCATCCCCCAGGGGCTGTGAGCTGATCCCTCCCCACCCTCACCCTCACCAGCACTGAAACTAGCAGGGGCTACATCGCCCTCCCCCACCCTGCAGCAGCTTGGAGGGAAGGAATGTGAAACCAGAGAGGGGGAGGGGTGGTGGAATCCAGGGTTGCAACACCTGTGGGCGGGGTCGCCAGGTACCGTGCAGGGCAGGGTCTTGGAGGGGGGAGGGGGGGGTGGAGCCGAGGGCAGGGATGAGTTATGGGAGGGGACAGGCTTAGGGGCTGGGACCGGAGGGTAAAGGGGGTTGCGGGATGAAGGGGGAGACACGTGGCTGTCACCATATCGGCCCCCCCCCCACTCCCTGAACCGCATGTCCAGAGCTATCTGGGACCCCGATCCTGACCTGTCCAGATACGGCCACATGTCCATGGCCCAGAGGGGAAGGGAACAAGGAAGGAGAGCTGATAATTTTCGAAAAATTGTCAGAACTGGGATACTGGGGAGGATTTGGGCATTTAGAACAGTTACAGCCGTGCTGGGCACCCTGCATTTCCAAGGGAGACCCTAGGGTGCTTTCCAGGTTATGGTTATAGGGTTTTTGGGAAAGGGAAGGTGAGTTTGAATTATTTTGCTGCTGCTGTCTGTTGTTTTCTGTCTGAATTAAAACTTTCCGAATTTGTAAGAATATCGGGAGGAATACAGAGGCAGTTTTATCTCCATTTTCTACTTTTAAAGTTAATAAATCCCCTATTTCATCCCAAAATGAAATCGAATTTATATTTTGCAATTCAAGGTCAGATATTTAAGCAGACAGCCAGCTGGCAAAACGGGTTAATTTTTTATTAGATATTAAAACATTTCCTCAACTTAGTATTTCCTGGAGTGGTTTTTTTATACTCTTTTGTAAGGCAGATTGCTGTAAGCCCATAGTGTTAGCAATTTGCACTATATCCACCCCACTACAGTTAAAACACAGGAAAGGAGTTAGTTGTTAAGACGTGCTAGGTACACTACGGTTTTCAGGCTTTACTAGATGTGGAACCGATGTTAATTTCGCCGTTTTTCGTCAGCAAAACCTACGTGGCGCCCGCACCGCTGTAGGGATCGACCCCGCCGCAAAAACCTGTAAAAACCGCAAAAACTGCAAAAAAACTCACTGTGCCGCAGCTTTGAAACTGATCAAAGCTGCCTGCCTGCCGCGCCGCGCCTGGGGTGGCCGAGTCCAGCCCCCCCCCCAGCCCCCGCGCCGCACCACGTGGCCAAGGGCTTCTGAGCCACGCACATGCTGCAAACACTCCTGCGCCACCTCTCCTCCCGAGAAGGGCGCCAGGCCGGCAAAATGCCACCGGTGAGACCCCCCCGCGGAGCTCCGGGAACCACCCGCCGCAAAGGGACGCTTAACTCACCTTTTGTCCTGCAGGCAGAGACGTTTGTGTGACCGTAGTGGATCCACGTCCTGAACCGACCTGTCTGGGCTCCTGACAGGCTGCCGGTTCGTGCTGAAAAGTCTTCGAACTGCACAAAATGCAGCTTAAAGAAATTTAAGCTAGTTGATCAGCTCCTAGGCTGGTTGAATCCCGAAAATAGGAGTCACAGCGGAACGTGGGTGCTCTGTGGAGACCACGCACGTGGAGCGCCAACTGAAGGCTTTTACTCGGCCCCAAAATAGGGGTTTTCACCCTTCCTCCGGTCTAGCTCAGGTGTTAGGGTGAAATTCCCCTGGGCCCTAGCCTCATGGACGTAAATAAGATATCAAAAGAGGCTCTTTCCCCTAATAAAGTTACAGGTTTATTTCTCGTGGGTAGTGAGTGAAAAAGGGAAAGGAAAAAGGGAGAAGAGAGGGAGAAAAGAGAGGGGGAAGAGCAAAAGGGAGGGAAGAGAGCAGGGTAAGAGAGCGGGGGAAGAGAGAAAAGACGGGGGGAAGAGCAGGGTAAGAGCAGGGAAAGAGCGAAAAGACGGGGGGAGGAGCAGGGTAAGAGACCGAGGCCAGGGGGTACTGACCTTTTCTAGGGTCTGGAAAGGGGGGGGCGGGGAGAAATTGGATCCCAGCCAGCTCTGTGTGACCAGGAGGGGAGAGGGACCAAGATACAGGGCACAGCAGGGGTCACGGGATGTACCATTTACAATGTATCTAGGAAACACAACACAGTTGTGATACCAAACCGATGTTGGGACCTCAGACTGGAATTGTGACTTCGAGCCTTGAACTGCAATTGTGATTCCAAACGGGAATTGTGGCCTCAGAATGGAATTTTGACCGCGAGCCTTGAACTGAAATTGTGATTCCAAACAGGAATTGTGGTCTCAGACTGGAATTGTGACATGGAGCCAGGAAAGGCAGTTGTGATTCCAAACGGGAATTGTGGCCTCAGACTGGAATCGTGACCTCGAGACATGAACAGCAGTAGTGATTCCAAATGGGAATTATGGCCTCAGAATAGAATTGTGATCTCAAGCCTTGAACTGCAAATATGATTCCAAACGGGATTTGTGACCACACACTGAATTTGTGACCTAGGGACTTGAGCTGTAGTGGTGATACCACACTCGTATTGGGACCACAGACTAGAATGGTGACTTCGAGCCTTGAACTGCAATTGTGATTCCAAAAGGGATTTGTGACCACACACTGAATTTGTCACCTAGAGACTTGAGCTGCAGTTGTGATACCAAACAGATATTGGGACCTCAGACTGGAACTGAGACCTTGAGCCTTGAATTGCAATTGTGATTCCAAATGGGAATTGTGGCCTCAGACTGGAATTGTGACCTAGAGCCTTAAACAGCAGTTGTTATTCCAAACAGAAATTAGGAACTCAGACAGTAAATGTGACCTCATTCCCTGAACTGCTATTGTGATTCCAAACTGTAATTGTAACCTTGAGCCTTGAATTGCAGTTGTGATTCCAAACGGGAATTGTGGCCTCAGACTGGAATTGTGACCCCGAGCCTTGAGCTGCAATTGTGATTTCAAATCGGAATTGGGTCCTCAGACTGGAATCCTGACCTGGAGACATGAACAGCAGTAGTGATTACAAACGGGAATTATGGCCTCAGACTGGAATTGTGATCTCGAACCTTGAACTGCAAATATGATTCCAAAAGGGATTTGTGACCACACACTGAATTTGTCACCTAGAGACTTGAGCTGCAGTTGTGATACCAAACCGATATTGGGACCTCAGACTGGAACTGAGACCTCGAGCCTTGAATTGCAATTGTGATTCCAACAGGAATTGTGGCCTCAGACTGGAATTGTGACCTAGAGCCTTGAACAGCAGTTGTTATTCCAAACTGTAATTCTGACATCAAGCCGTGAACTGCTATTGTTATTCCAAACCAGAATTGTGAAATCAAGCCTTGAACTGCAATTGTGATTCCAACAGGAATTGTGACCTCAGACTGTATTTATGACCTCGAGCCTTGAATTGCAGTTGTGATTCCAAACGGGAATTTTGGCATAAGACTTGAACTGTGACACAGAGCCTTGAACTGCAAATGGGATTTCAAATCGGAATAGGGTTCTCAGACTGGAATCATGACCTCGAATGATGAATTGCAGTTGTTATTCCAAACCGGAATTGGGTCCTCAGTCTGGAATCGTGACCTAGAGACATGAACAGCAGTCGTAATTCCAAATGGGAATTGTAGCCTCAGACTGGAATTGTGCCCCCGAGCCTTAAGCTGCAGTTGTGATACCAAACCAGAACTGAATCCTCAGACTGGAATCGTGACCTTGAGCAATGAAGAGCAGTTACGATTCAGAACCGGTATTGGGACCTCAGATTGGAACTGGGACTTCAAGCCTTAAAATTTAGTTGTGATTAAAAAGTGGAATTGCGGCCTCAGACTGGAATCATGACCTCGAATGAGGAATAGCAGTTGTTATTCCATACCGGAATTGTGACCTCAGACAGGAATCGAGACCTCGAGCCTCGAACTGCAATTTTGATTCCAAAACAGAATTCTGACCTCAGTCTGGAATTTTGACCTCGAGCCTTGAATTGCGGTTGTGATTCCAAACGGGAATTGTGGCCTCAGACTGTATTTGTGACCCCGAGCCTTGAGCTGCAGTACTGATTCCAAACCGGTATTGGGTCCTCAGACTGCAGTTGTGTCTTCGAGCCTTGAATTGCAGTTGTGATTCCAAACGGGAATTTTGGCCTCAGATTGGAATTGTGACTTCGAGCCTTGAACTGCAATTGGGATTCCAAATAGGAATTGGGTCCTCAGACTGGAATCATGAACTCGAACGATAAATAACAGTTGTTATTCCAAACCGGAATTGGGTCCTCAGACTGGAATCGTGACCTCGAGTCTTGTACTGCCATTGTGATAACAAACGGGATTTGTGGCATCAGACTGCAATTGTGATCCCGAGCCTTGAGCTGCAGTTGAGATACCAAACCGGTATTGAGTCCTCAGACTGCAGTTGTGTCTTGGAGCCTTGAACTTTAGTAGTGTTTCCTGCCAGGTTTTGGGGCCTCAGACAGGATTTGTGATCTTGAGCCTTGAACATCTATTGTGATTCAAAACGAGATTCATGACCGCAGACTGGAATTATGAGCTCAAACCTTGAACATCAATTGTGATTCCAAACAGGAATTGTGTCCTCATACTGGAATTCTGGCCTCAAGACTTAAAATGCAAATGTGATTTCAAACTGGAATTTTGACCTCAAGACTTAAAATGCAATTTTTATTCCAAACGGGAATTGTGAACTCAAGCCTTGAACTGCAATTGTGATTTCAAACCGGAATTGTGACCTCAAGACTTGAAATGCAATTGTTATTCCAAATCGGGATTGTGAACTCAAGCCTTGAACTGCAATTGTGATTCCAACAGGAATTGTGACCTCAGAGTGGATTTATGACCTCGAGCCTTCAATATTTCTTGTGATTCCAAAGCAGTATTTGGGCCTCAGACGGGAATTGAGACCTCGAGCCTTGAAATTCAATTCTGATTCTAAACAGGAATTGTGACCTCAGACTGGATTTGTGACCTCGAGCCTTGAACTGCCATTGTGATTCCAAACAGGAATTGTGACCTCAGACAGGAATTGTGGCAGAGAGCTTTGAACTGCAATTGTGATTCCAAACAGAAATTATGACCTCAGACAGTAATTGTGACCGGATTCCCTGAACTGCTATTGTGATTTCAAACTGTAATTGTGACCTCGAACCTTGATTTGCAGTTGTGATTCCAAATGGGAATTTTAGCCTAAGACTTGAACTGTGACCCTGAGCCTTGAGCTGCAGTACTGATTCCAAACCGGTATTGGGTCCTCAGACTGCAGTTTTGATTTCGAGCCTTGAATTTTGGTTGTGATTCCAAAGCGATATTGGGGCTTCAGACTAGAATTGAAACCTCGAGCCTTGAATTGCAATTGTGATTCCAAACAGGAATTCTGAACTCAGACTGGAATTGTGACCTCGAGCCTTGAACAGCAGTTGTTATTCCAAACTGAAATTCTGACATCAAGCCTTGAACTGTTATTGTTATTCCAAACCAGAATTGTGAAATCAAGCCTTGAACTGCAATTGTGATTCCAACAGGAATTGTGACCTCAGACTGTATTTATGACCTCGAGCCTTGAATTGCAGTTGTGCTTCCAAACGGGAATTTTGGCATAAGACTTGAACTGTGACACCAAGCCTTGAACTGCAAATGGGATTTCAAATCGGAATAGGGTTCTCAGACTGGAATCATGACCTCGAACAATGAATTGCAGTTGTTATTACAAACCGGAATTGGGTCCCTAGAATGGAATTGTGAACTCGAGACATGGACATCCTTCGTGATTCCAAATGGGAATTGTGGCCTCAGACTGGAATTGTGCCCCCGAGCCTTAACCTGCAGTTGTGATACCAAACCGGAATTGAGTCCTTAGACTGGAATCGTAACCTCGAGCAAGGAAGAGCAGTTACGATTCAGAACCGGTATTGGGACCTCAGACTGGAACTGGGACTTCGAGCCTTAAAACTTAGTTGAGCTTAAAAAGTGGAATTGCGGCCTCAGACTGGAATCACGACCTCAAATGATGAATAGCAGTTGTTATTCCAAACCGGAACTGCGTCCTCAGACTGGAATCCTGACCTCGAGCCTTGTACTACCATTCTGATTCCACACAGGAATTATGAACTCAGACTGGATTTATGACCCCGAGCCTTGAGCTGCAGTTGTGACACCAAACCGGAATTGAGTCCTCAGACTGGAATTGTGACCACGAGCATTGAATGGCAGTTGTTATTCCGTACTGGAATTGTAACCTCAAGCCTTGAACTGCAAATGTGATTCCAAACAAGAATTGGGTCCTCAGATTGGAATACTGACCTCGAGACATGAACAGCAGTAGTGATTCCAAACGGGAATTATGGCCTCAGACTGGAATTGTGATCTCGACCCTTGAACTGCAAATTTGATTCCAAACGGGATTTGTGACCACACACTGAATTTGTGACCTAGAGATTTGAGCTGCAGTTGTGATACCAAACCGGAATTGAGTCCTTAGACTGGAATCGTAACCTCGAGCAAGGAAGAGCAGTTACGATTCAGAACCGGTATTGGGACCTCAGACTGGAACTGGGACTTCGAGCCTTAAAACTTAGTTGAGATTAAAAAGTGGAATTGCGGCCTCAGACTGGAATCACGACCTCAAATGATGAATAGCAGTTGTTATTCCAAACCGGAACTGCGTCCTCAGACTGGAATCCTGACCTCGAGCCTTGTACTACCATTCTGATTCCACACAGGAATTATGAACTCAGACTGGATTTATGACCCCGAGCCTTGAGCTGCAGTTGTGACACCAAACCGGAATTGAGTCCTCAGACTGGAATTGTGACCATGAGCATTGAACGGCAGTTGTTATTCCGTACTGGAATTGTAACCTCAAGCCTTGAACTGCAAATGTGATTCCAAACAGGAATTGGGTCCTCAGATTGGAATACTGACCTCGAGACATGAACAGCAGTAGTGATTCCAAACGGGAATTATGGCCTCAGACTGGAATTGTGATCTCGACCCTTGAACTGCAAATTTGATTCCAAACGGGATTTGTGACCACACACTGAATTTGTGACCTAGAGATTTGAGCTGCAGTTGTGATACCAAACTGATATTGGGTCCTCAGACAGGAATTGTGTTCTCAAGCCTCGTACTGCAATTGTGATTACAAAACCGGAACTGGGGACTCAGACAGTAATTGTGACCTCCTTCCATGAACTGCTCTTGTGATTCCAAACTGTAATAGTGACCTCGAGCCTTGAATTGCAGTTGTGATTCCAAACGGGAATTGTGGCCTCAGACTGGAATTGTGACCTCGAGACATGAACAGCAGATGTGATTACAAAATGGAATTGGGGGCTCAGACTGGAATTGTGATCTCGAGCCTTGAACTGTAATTGTGATTCCAAACAGGAATTGTGACCTCAGACTGGAATTATGACCTTGAGCCTTGAACTACAATTGTGATTCCAAACGGGAATTGTGGCCTCAGACTGGAACTATGACCCCGGAGCCTTGAGCTGCAGCACTGATTAGAAACAGCTATTGCGTCCTCAGACTGCAGTTGTGACTTCAAGCCTTGAATTTTAGTTGTGATTCCAAAGCCGTATTGTGGCCTCAGACTGGAATTGTGATCTTGAGCCTTGAACTGCAATTTTGATTCCAAACAAGAATTGTGACCTCGGACTGGATTTGTGACCTCGAGCCTTGAACTACAATTGGATTTCAAACAGGAATTGGGGCCTCAGACTGGAATTGTGATCTCGAAACTTGAAATGCAATTGTGATTCCAAACAGGATTCATGAACTCTGACTGGAAATGTGACCTCAAGCCTTGAATTGCAATTGTGATTGCAAACCGGAATTGTGACCTCGAGCCTTGAATAGCAGTTGTGATTCCAAACGGGAATTGTGGCCTCAGACTGGAATTGTGATCTTGACCCTTGAACTGCAAATGTGATTCCAAACGGGATTTGTGACCACACACTGAATTTGTGACCTAGAGATTTGAGCTGCAGTTGTGATACCAAACTGATATTGGGACCTCAGACTGGAATTGTGTTCTCCAGCCTTGTACTGCAATTGTGATTCCAACAGGAATTGTGGCCTCAGACTGGAATTGTGACTTCGAGCCTTGGACTGCAATTGTGATTTCAAATCTGAATTGTGTCCTCAGACTGGAATCGAGACCTCGAGACAGGATCAGCAGTTGTGATTCCAAACGGGAATTCTGGCCTCAGAATGGAATTGTGACACCGAGCCTTGAGCAGCAGATGTGATTTCAAACCGGAATTGTGACCTCAGACTTGAATTGTGTTCTCCATCCTTGAACTGCAATTGAGTACAAAACCGGAATTGTGACCTCAGTCTTGCATTGTGATCTCAAGCCTTGAACTGCAATTGTGATTCCCAACCGGAAATGTGACTGCAGACTGGAATTGAGACCTCGAGCTTTGAACTGCAATTGTGATTCCAAACAGAAATTATGACCTCAGAGAGTAATTGTGACCTCATTCCATGAACTGCTCTTGTGATTCCAAACTGTAATAGTGACCTCGAGCCTTGAACTGCACTTGTGATTCGAAACGGGAATTGTGGCATCAGACTGGAATTGTGACGCCTAGCCATGATCTGCAGTACTGATTCCAGACAGGAATTGGGGCCTCAGACTGGAAATGTGACAACTAGGCTTGAGCTGCAGTTGTGATACCATACCGGAATTGAGTCTTCAGACTGGAATCATCACCTCGAGCAATGTAGAGCAGTTACGATTCAGAGCCGGAATTTGGACCTCAGACTGGAACTGTGACTTCAAACCTTGAAATTAAGTTGTGATTCCAAAGCGGAATTGTGGCCTCAGACTTGAATTGTGACCCTGAGCCTTGTGCTGCATTTCTGATACCAAACCGGAATTGGGTCCTCAGACTGGAATCGTGATCTCGAGACATGAACATCCATAGTGATTCCAACACGGAATTGGGGGCTCAGACTGGAATTGTGACCCTGAGCCTTGAGCTGCAGTTGTGATACCAAACCAGTATTGGGTCATCAGACTAGAATTGTGTCTTCGAGCCTTGAACTTTAGTAGTGTTTCCTGACAGGATTTGGGGCCTAAGACTGGAATTGTGATCTTGAGAATTGAAATGCAATTGTGATTCCAAACAGGATTCATGAACTCTGACTGGAATTGTGACCTCGAGCATTGAACATCAATCGTGATTCCAAACAGGAATTCTATCCTCATACTGGAATTGTGGCCTCAAGACTTGAAATGCAACTGTTATTTCATAACGGAATTGTGACCTCAAGCCTTGAAATGCAATTGTTATTTCATAACGAAATTGTGAACTCAAGCCTTGAACGGCAAATGTGATTCCAAACCGCAATTGTGACATCAGATTGGATTTGTGACCCCGAGCCTTGAGCGGCAGTTTTGATACCAAACCGGTATTGGGTCATCAGACTAGAATAATGTCTTCGAGCCTTGAACTTTAGTAGTGTTTACTGACAGGATTTGGGGCCTAAGACTGGAATTGTGATCGCGAGACTTGAAATGTAATCATGATTCCAAACAGGAATTCTATCGTCATACTGGAATTGTGGGCTCAAGACTTAAAATGCAAATGTGATTTCAAACCAGAATTGTGAACTTTAGCCTTGAACTGCAAATGTGATTCCAAACCGGAATTGTGACCTCGAGGCGTGAATAGCAGTTGTAATTCCAAACGGGAATTGTGGCCTCCGATTAGAATTGTGACCTCGAGCCTTGAATAGCAGTTGTGATTCCAAACGGGAATTGAGGCCTCAGACTGGAATTGTGATCTCGACCCTTGAACTGCAAATTTGATTCCAAACGGGATTTGAGACCACACACAGTATTTGTGACCTAGAGATATGAGCAGCAGTTGTGATACCAAACAGATATTGGGACCTCAGACAGGAATTGTGTTCTCCAGCCTTGTGCTGCAATTGTTATTACAAAACCGGAATTGGGGACTCAGACAGGAATTGTGATCTCAAGCCTTGAAATGCAATTGTGATTCCAAACCGGAATTGTGACCTCAGACTGGAATCGAGACCTCGAGACAGGATCAGCAGTTGTGATTCCAAACGGGAATTCTGGCCTCAGAATGGAATTGTGACACCGAGCCTTGAGCAGCAGATGTGATTTCAAACCGGAATTGTGACCTCAGACTTGAATTGTGTTCTCCATCCTTGAACTGCAATTGAGTACAAAACCGGAATTGTGACCTCAGTCTTGCATTGTGATCTCAAGCCTTGAACTGCAATTGTGATTCCCAACCGGAAATGTGACTGCAGACTGGAATTGAGACCTCGAGCTTTGAACTGCAATTGTGATTCCAAACAGAAATTATGACCTCAGAGAGTAATTGTGACCTCATTCCATGAACTGCTCTTGTGATTCCAAACTGTAATAGTGACCTCGAGCCTTGAACTGCACTTGTGATTCGAAACGGGAATTGTGGCATCAGACTGGAATTGTGACGCCTAGCCATGATCTGCAGTACTGATTCCAGACAGGAATTGGGGCCTCAGACTGGAAATGTGACAACTAGGCTTGAGCTGCAGTTGTGATACCATACCGGAATTGAGTCTTCAGACTGGAATCATCACCTCCAGCAATGTAGAGCAGTTACGATTCAGAGCCGGAATTTGGACCTCAGACTGGAACTGTGACTTCAAACCTTGAAATTAAGTTGTGATTCCAAAGCGGAATTGTGGCCTCAGACTTGAATTGTGACCCTGAGCCTTGTGCTGCATTTCTGATACCAAACCGGAATTGGGTCCTCAGACTGGAATCGTGATCTCGAGACATGAACATCCATAGTGATTCCAACACGGAATTGGGGGCTCAGACTGGAATTGTGACCCTGAGCCTTGAGCTGCAGTTGTGATACCAAACCAGTATTGGGTCATCAGACTAGAATTGTGTCTTCGAGCCTTGAACTTTAGTAGTGTTTCCTGACAGGATTTGGGGCCTAAGACTGGAATTGTGATCTTGAGAATTGAAATGCAATTGTGATTCCAAACAGGATTCATGAACTCTGACTGGAATTGTGACCTCGAGCATTGAACATCAATCGTGATTCCAAACAGGAATTCTATCCTCATACTGGAATTGTGGCCTCAAGCCTTGAAATGCAATTGTTATTTCATAACGAAATTGTGAACTCAAGCCTTGAACGGCAAATGTGATTCCAAACCGCAATTGTGACATCAGATTGGATTTGTGACCCCGAGCCTTGAGCGGCAGTTTTGATACCAAACCAGTATTGGGTCATCAGACTAGAATAATGTCTTCGAGCCTTGAACTTTAGTAGTGTTTACTGACAGGATTTGGGGCCTAAGACTGGAATTGTGATCGCGAGACTTGAAATGTAATCATGATTCCAAACAGGAATTCTATCGTCATACTGGAATTGTGGGCTCAAGACTTAAAATGCAAATGTGATTTCAAACCAGAATTGTGAACTTTAGCCTTGAACTGCAAATGTGATTCCAAACCGGAATTGTGACCTCGAGGCGTGAATAGCAGTTGTGATTCCAAACGGGAATTGAGGCCTCAGACTGGAATTGTGATCTCGACCCTTGAACTGCAAATTTGATTCCAAACGGGATTTGAGACCACACACAGTATTTGTGACCTAGAGATATGAGCAGCAGTTGTGATACCAAACAGATATTGGGACCTCAGACAGGAATTGTGTTCTCCAGCCTTGTGCTGCAATTGTTATTACAAAACCGGAATTGGGGACTCAGACAGGAATTGTGATCTCAAGCCTTGAACTGCAATTGTGATTCCAAACCGGAATTGTGACCTAAGTCTGGAGTAGTGGACTCGAGCTGTGAACTGCAATTGTGATTCCAAACAGAAATTATGACCTCAGACAGTAATTGTGACCTCATTCCATGAACTGCTCTTGTGATTCCAAACTGTAATAGTGACCTCGAGCCTTGAATTGCAGTTGTGATTCCAAACGGGAATTGTGGCCTCAGACTGGAATTGTGACCTTGAGACATGAACAGCAGTTGTGATTACAAAACGGAATTGGAGGCTCAGACTGGAATTGTGATCTCGAGCCTTGAACTGCCATTGTGATTCCAAACAGGAATTGTGACCTCAGACTGGAATTGTGACCTTGAGCCTTGAACTGAAATTTTGATTCCATTCGGAAATTTTGACCTCAGACACTAATGGTGATCTCACGCCTTGAAGTGCTATTGTGATTCCGAACTGTAATTGTGACCTCGAGCCTTGAACTGCCATTGTGATTCCAAACAGGAATTGTGACCTCAGACTGGAATTGTGATCTCGAGACTTAAATGCAATTGTGATACCAAACTGGATTCATGAACTCTGACTGGAAATGTGACCTCGAGCTTTGAACAACAATTGTGATTCCAAACAGGATTTGTGTCCTCATACTGGGATTGTGGCCTCATGACTTAAAATGCAAATGTGATTTGAAACTGGAATTGTGACTTCAAGCCTTGAAATGCAATTGTGATTCCAAACTGGAATTGTGATCTCGAGCCTTGAACTGTAATTGTGATTCCAAACAGGAATTGTGACCTCAGACTGGAATTATGACCTTGAGCCTTGAACTACAATTGTGATTCCAAACGGGAATTGTGGCCTCAGACTGGAACTATGACCCCGGAGCCTTGAGCTGCAGCACTGATTAGAAACAGCTATTGCGTCCTCAGACTGCAGTTGTGACTTCAAGCCTTGAATTTTAGTTGTGATTCCAAAGCCGTATTGTGGCCTCAGACTGGAATTGTGATCTTGAGCCTTGAACTGCAATTTTGATTCCAAACAAGAATTGTGACCTCGGACTGGATTTGTGACCTCGAGCCTTGAACTACAATTGGATTTCAAACAGGAATTGGGGCCTCAGACTGGAATTGTGATCTCGAAACTTGAAATGCAATTGTGATTCCAAACAGGATTCATGAACTCTGACTGGAAATGTGACCTCAAGCCTTGAATTGCAATTGTGATTGCAAACCGGAATTGTGACCTCGAGCCTTGAATAGCAGTTGTGATTCCAAACGGGAATTGTGGCCTCAGACTGGAATTGTGATCTTGACCCTTGAACTGCAAATGTGATTCCAAACGGGATTTGTGACCACACACTGAATTTGTGACCTAGAGATTTGAGCTGCAGTTGTGATACCAAACTGATATTGGGACCTCAGACTGGAATTGTGTTCTCCAGCCTTGTACTGCAATTGTGATTCCAACAGGAATTGTGGCCTCAGACTGGAATTGTGACTTCGAGCCTTGGACTGCAATTGTGATTTCAAATCTGAATTGTGTCCTCAGACTGGAATCGAGACCTCGAGACAGGATCAGCAGTTGTGATTCCAAACGGGAATTCTGGCCTCAGAATGGAATTGTGACACCGAGCCTTGAGCAGCAGATGTGATTTCAAACCGGAATTGTGACCTCAGACTTGAATTGTGTTCTCCATCCTTGAACTGCAATTGAGTACAAAACCGGAATTGTGACCTCAGTCTTGCATTGTGATCTCAAGCCTTGAACTGCAATTGTGATTCCCAACCGGAAATGTGACTGCAGACTGGAATTGAGACCTCGAGCTTTGAACTGCAATTGTGATTCCAAACAGAAATTATGACCTCAGAGAGTAATTGTGACCTCATTCCATGAACTGCTCTTGTGATTCCAAACTGTAATAGTGACCTCGAGCCTTGAACTGCACTTGTGATTCGAAACGGGAATTGTGGCATCAGACTGGAATTGTGACGCCTAGCCATGATCTGCAGTACTGATTCCAGACAGGAATTGGGGCCTCAGACTGGAAATGTGACAACTAGGCTTGAGCTGCAGTTGTGATACCATACCGGAATTGAGTCTTCAGACTGGAATCATCACCTCGAGCAATGTAGAGCAGTTACGATTCAGAGCCGGAATTTGGACCTCAGACTGGAACTGTGACTTCAAACCTTGAAATTAAGTTGTGATTCCAAAGCGGAATTGTGGCCTCAGACTTGAATTGTGACCCTGAGCCTTGTGCTGCATTTCTGATACCAAACCGGAATTGGGTCCTCAGACTGGAATCGTGATCTCGAGACATGAACATCCATAGTGATTCCAACACGGAATTGGGGGCTCAGACTGGAATTGTGACCCTGAGCCTTGAGCTGCAGTTGTGATACCAAACCAGTATTGGGTCATCAGACTAGAATTGTGTCTTCGAGCCTTGAACTTTAGTAGTGTTTCCTGACAGGATTTGGGGCCTAAGACTGGAATTGTGATCTTGAGAGTTGAAATGCAATTGTGATTCCAAACAGGATTCATGAACTCTGACTGGAATTGTGACCTCGAGCATTGAACATCAATCGTGATTCCAAACAGGAATTCTATCCTCATACTGGAATTGTGGCCTCAAGACTTGAAATGCAACTGTTATTTCATAACGGAATTGTGACCTCAAGCCTTGAAATGCAATTGTTATTTCATAACGAAATTGTGAACTCAAGCCTTGAAAGGCAAATGTGATTCCAAACCGCAATTGTGACATCAGATTGGATTTGTGACCCCGAGCCTTGAGCGGCAGTTTTGATACCAAACCGGTATTGGGTCATCAGACTAGAATAATGTCTTCGAGCCTTGAACTTTAGTAGTGTTTACTGACAGGATTTGGGGCCTAAGACTGGAATTGTGATTGCGAGACTTGAAATGTAATCATGATTCCAAACAGGAATTCTATCGTCATACTGGAATTGTGGGCTCAAGACTTAAAATGCAAATGTGATTTCAAACCAGAATTGTGAACTTTAGCCTTGAACTGCAAATGTGATTCCAAACCGGAATTGTGACCTCGAGGCGTGAATAGCAGTTGTAATTCCAAACGGGAATTGTGGCCTCCGATTAGAATTGTGACCTCGAGCCTTGAATAGCAGTTGTGATTCCAAACGGGAATTGAGGCCTCAGACTGGAATTGTGATCTCGACCCTTGAACTGCAAATTTGATTCCAAACGGGATTTGAGACCACACACAGTATTTGTGACCTAGAGATATGAGCAGCAGTTGTGATACCAAACAGATATTGGGACCTCAGACAGGAATTGTGTTCTCCAGCCTTGTGCTGCAATTGTTATTACAAAACCGGAATTGGGGACTCAGACAGGAATTGTGATCTCAAGCCTTGAACTGCAATTGTGATTCCAAACCGGAATTGTGACCTAAGTCTGGAGTAGTGGACTCGAGCTTTGAACTGCAATTGTGATTCCAAACAGAAATTATGACCTCAGACAGTAATTGTGACCTCATTCCATGAACTGCTCTTGTGATTCCAAACTGTAATAGTGACCTCGAGCCTTGAATTGCAGTTGTGATTCCAAACGGGAATTGTGGCCTCAGACTGGAATTGTGACCTTGAGACATGAACAGCAGTTGTGATTACAAAACGGAATTGGAGGCTCAGACTGGAATTGTGATCTCGAGCCTTGAACTGCCATTGTGATTCCAAACAGGAATTGTGACCTCAGACTGGAATTGTGACCTTGAGCCTTGAACTGAAATTTTGATTCCATTCGGAAATTTTGACCTCAGACACTAATGGTGATCTCACGCCTTGAAGTGCTATTGTGATTCCGAACTGTAATTGTGACCTCGAGCCTTGAACTGCCATTGTGATTCCAAACAGGAATTGTGACCTCAGACTGGAATTGTGATCTCGAGACTTAAATGCAATTGTGATACCAAACTGGATTCATGAACTCTGACTGGAAATGTGACCTCGAGCTTTGAACAACAATTGTGATTCCAAACAGGATTTGTGTCCTCATACTGGGATTGTGGCCTCATGACTTAAAATGCAAATGTGATTTGAAACTGGAATTGTGACTTCAAGCCTTGAAATGCAATTGTGATTCCAAACTGGAATTGTGATCTCGAGCCTTGAACTGTAATTGTGATTCCAAACAGGAATTGTGACCTCAGACTGGAATTATGACCTTGAGCCTTGAACTACAATTGTGATTCCAAACGGGAATTGTGGCCTCAGACTGGAACTATGACCCCGGAGCCTTGAGCTGCAGCACTGATTAGAAACAGCTATTGCGTCCTCAGACTGCAGTTGTGACTTCAAGCCTTGAATTTTAGTTGTGATTCCAAAGCCGTATTGTGGCCTCAGACTGGAATTGTGATCTTGAGCCTTGAACTGCAATTTTGATTCCAAACAAGAATTGTGACCTCGGACTGGATTTGTGACCTCGAGCCTTGAACTACAATTGGATTTCAAACAGGAATTGGGGCCTCAGACTGGAATTGTGATCTCGAAACTTGAAATGCAATTGTGATTCCAAACAGGATTCATGAACTCTGACTGGAAATGTGACCTCAAGCCTTGAATTGCAATTGTGATTGCAAACCGGAATTGTGACCTCGAGCCTTGAATAGCAGTTGTGATTCCAAACGGGAATTGTGGCCTCAGACTGGAATTGTGATCTTGACCCTTGAACTGCAAATGTGATTCCAAACGGGATTTGTGACCACACACTGAATTTGTGACCTAGAGATTTGAGCTGCAGTTGTGATACCAAACTGATATTGGGACCTCAGACTGGAATTGTGTTCTCCAGCCTTGTACTGCAATTGTGATTCCAACAGGAATTGTGGCCTCAGACTGGAATTGTGACTTCGAGCCTTGGACTGCAATTGTGATTTCAAATCTGAATTGTGTCCTCAGACTGGAATCGAGACCTCGAGACAGGATCAGCAGTTGTGATTCCAAACGGGAATTCTGGCCTCAGAATGGAATTGTGACACCGAGCCTTGAGCAGCAGATGTGATTTCAAACCGGAATTGTGACCTCAGACTTGAATTGTGTTCTCCATCCTTGAACTGCAATTGAGTACAAAACCGGAATTGTGACCTCAGTCTTGCATTGTGATCTCAAGCCTTGAACTGCAATTGTGATTCCCAACCGGAAATGTGACTGCAGACTGGAATTGAGACCTCGAGCTTTGAACTGCAATTGTGATTCCAAACAGAAATTATGACCTCAGAGAGTAATTGTGACCTCATTCCATGAACTGCTCTTGTGATTCCAAACTGTAATAGTGACCTCGAGCCTTGAACTGCACTTGTGATTCGAAACGGGAATTGTGGCATCAGACTGGAATTGTGACGCCTAGCCATGATCTGCAGTACTGATTCCAGACAGGAATTGGGGCCTCAGACTGGAAATGTGACAACTAGGCTTGAGCTGCAGTTGTGATACCATACCGGAATTGAGTCTTCAGACTGGAATCATCACCTCGAGCAATGTAGAGCAGTTACGATTCAGAGCCGGAATTTGGACCTCAGACTGGAACTGTGACTTCAAACCTTGAAATTAAGTTGTGATTCCAAAGCGGAATTGTGGCCTCAGACTTGAATTGTGACCCTGAGCCTTGTGCTGCATTTCTGATACCAAACCGGAATTGGGTCCTCAGACTGGAATCGTGATCTCGAGACATGAACATCCATAGTGATTCCAACACGGAATTGGGGGCTCAGACTGGAATTGTGACCCTGAGCCTTGAGCTGCAGTTGTGATACCAAACCAGTATTGGGTCATCAGACTAGAATTGTGTCTTCGAGCCTTGAACTTTAGTAGTGTTTCCTGACAGGATTTGGGGCCTAAGACTGGAATTGTGATCTTGAGAGTTGAAATGCAATTGTGATTCCAAACAGGATTCATGAACTCTGACTGGAATTGTGACCTCGAGCATTGAACATCAATCGTGATTCCAAACAGGAATTCTATCCTCATACTGGAATTGTGGCCTCAAGACTTGAAATGCAACTGTTATTTCATAACGGAATTGTGACCTCAAGCCTTGAAATGCAATTGTTATTTCATAACGAAATTGTGAACTCAAGCCTTGAAAGGCAAATGTGATTCCAAACCGCAATTGTGACATCAGATTGGATTTGTGACCCCGAGCCTTGAGCGGCAGTTTTGATACCAAACCGGTATTGGGTCATCAGACTAGAATAATGTCTTCGAGCCTTGAACTTTAGTAGTGTTTACTGACAGGATTTGGGGCCTAAGACTGGAATTGTGATTGCGAGACTTGAAATGTAATCATGATTCCAAACAGGAATTCTATCGTCATACTGGAATTGTGGGCTCAAGACTTAAAATGCAAATGTGATTTCAAACCAGAATTGTGAACTTTAGCCTTGAACTGCAAATGTGATTCCAAACCGGAATTGTGACCTCGAGGCGTGAATAGCAGTTGTAATTCCAAACGGGAATTGTGGCCTCCGATTAGAATTGTGACCTCGAGCCTTGAATAGCAGTTGTGATTCCAAACGGGAATTGAGGCCTCAGACTGGAATTGTGATCTCGACCCTTGAACTGCAAATTTGATTCCAAACGGGATTTGAGACCACACACAGTATTTGTGACCTAGAGATATGAGCAGCAGTTGTGATACCAAACAGATATTGGGACCTCAGACAGGAATTGTGTTCTCCAGCCTTGTGCTGCAATTGTTATTACAAAACCGGAATTGGGGACTCAGACAGGAATTGTGATCTCAAGCCTTGAACTGCAATTGTGATTCCAAACCGGAATTGTGACCTAAGTCTGGAGTAGTGGACTCGAGCTTTGAACTGCAATTGTGATTCCAAACAGAAATTATGACCTCAGACAGTAATTGTGACCTCATTCCATGAACTGCTCTTGTGATTCCAAACTGTAATAGTGACCTCGAGCCTTGAATTGCAGTTGTGATTCCAAACGGGAATTGTGGCCTCAGACTGGAATTGTGACCTTGAGACATGAACAGCAGTTGTGATTACAAAACGGAATTGGAGGCTCAGACTGGAATTGTGATCTCGAGCCTTGAACTGCCATTGTGATTCCAAACAGGAATTGTGACCTCAGACTGGAATTGTGACCTTGAGCCTTGAACTGAAATTTTGATTCCATTCGGAAATTTTGACCTCAGACACTAATGGTGATCTCACGCCTTGAAGTGCTATTGTGATTCCGAACTGTAATTGTGACCTCGAGCCTTGAACTGCCATTGTGATTCCAAACAGGAATTGTGACCTCAGACTGGAATTGTGATCTCGAGACTTAAATGCAATTGTGATACCAAACTGGATTCATGAACTCTGACTGGAAATGTGACCTCGAGCTTTGAACAACAATTGTGATTCCAAACAGGATTTGTGTCCTCATACTGGGATTGTGGCCTCATGACTTAAAATGCAAATGTGATTTGAAACTGGAATTGTGACTTCAAGCCTTGAAATGCAATTGTGATTCCAAACTGGAATTGTGATCTCGAGCCTTGAACTGTAATTGTGATTCCAAACAGGAATTGTGACCTCAGACTGGAATTATGACCTTGAGCCTTGAACTACAATTGTGATTCCAAACGGGAATTGTGGCCTCAGACTGGAACTATGACCCCGGAGCCTTGAGCTGCAGCACTGATTAGAAACAGCTATTGCGTCCTCAGACTGCAGTTGTGACTTCAAGCCTTGAATTTTAGTTGTGATTCCAAAGCCGTATTGTGGCCTCAGACTGGAATTGTGATCTCGAGCCTTGAACTGCAATTTTGATTCCAAACAAGAATTGTGACCTCGGACTGGATTTGTGACCTCGAGCCTTGAACTACAATTGGATTTCAAACAGGAATTGGGGCCTCAGACTGGAATTGTGATCTCGAAACTTGAAATGCAATTGTGATTCCAAACAGGATTCATGAACTCTGACTGGAAATGTGACCTCAAGCCTTGAATTGCAATTGTGATTGCAAACCGGAATTGTGACCTCGAGCCTTGAATAGCAGTTGTGATTCCAAACGGGAATTGTGGCCTCAGACTGGAATTGTGATCTTGACCCTTGAACTGCAAATGTGATTCCAAACGGGATTTGTGACCACACACTGAATTTGTGACCTAGAGATTTGAGCTGCAGTTGTGATACCAAACTGATATTGGGACCTCAGACTGGAATTGTGTTCTCCAGCCTTGTACTGCAATTGTGATTCCAACAGGAATTGTGGCCTCAGACTGGAATTGTGACTTCGAGCCTTGGACTGCAATTGTGATTTCAAATCTGAATTGTGTCCTCAGACTGGAATCGAGACCTCGAGACAGGATCAGCAGTTGTGATTCCAAACGGGAATTCTGGCCTCAGAATGGAATTGTGACACCGAGCCTTGAGCAGCAGATGTGATTTCAAACCGGAATTGTGACCTCAGACTTGAATTGTGTTCTCCATCCTTGAACTGCAATTGAGTACAAAACCGGAATTGTGACCTCAGTCTTGCATTGTGATCTCAAGCCTTGAACTGCAATTGTGATTCCCAACCGGAAATGTGACTGCAGACTGGAATTGAGACCTCGAGCTTTGAACTGCAATTGTGATTCCAAACAGAAATTATGACCTCAGAGAGTAATTGTGACCTCATTCCATGAACTGCTCTTGTGATTCCAAACTGTAATAGTGACCTCGAGCCTTGAACTGCACTTGTGATTCGAAACGGGAATTGTGGCATCAGACTGGAATTGTGACGCCTAGCCATGATCTGCAGTACTGATTCCAGACAGGAATTGGGGCCTCAGACTGGAAATGTGACAACTAGGCTTGAGCTGCAGTTGTGATACCATACCGGAATTGAGTCTTCAGACTGGAATCATCACCTCGAGCAATGTAGAGCAGTTACGATTCAGAGCCGGAATTTGGACCTCAGACTGGAACTGTGACTTCAAACCTTGAAATTAAGTTGTGATTCCAAAGCGGAATTGTGGCCTCAGACTTGAATTGTGACCCTGAGCCTTGTGCTGCATTTCTGATACCAAACCGGAATTGGGTCCTCAGACTGGAATCGTGATCTCGAGACATGAACATCCATAGTGATTCCAACACGGAATTGGGGGCTCAGACTGGAATTGTGACCCTGAGCCTTGAGCTGCAGTTGTGATACCAAACCAGTATTGGGTCATCAGACTAGAATTGTGTCTTCGAGCCTTGAACTTTAGTAGTGTTTCCTGACAGGATTTGGGGCCTAAGACTGGAATTGTGATCTTGAGAGTTGAAATGCAATTGTGATTCCAAACAGGATTCATGAACTCTGACTGGAATTGTGACCTCGAGCATTGAACATCAATCGTGATTCCAAACAGGAATTCTATCCTCATACTGGAATTGTGGCCTCAAGACTTGAAATGCAACTGTTATTTCATAACGGAATTGTGACCTCAAGCCTTGAAATGCAATTGTTATTTCATAACGAAATTGTGAACTCAAGCCTTGAAAGGCAAATGTGATTCCAAACCGCAATTGTGACATCAGATTGGATTTGTGACCCCGAGCCTTGAGCGGCAGTTTTGATACCAAACCGGTATTGGGTCATCAGACTAGAATAATGTCTTCGAGCCTTGAACTTTAGTAGTGTTTACTGACAGGATTTGGGGCCTAAGACTGGAATTGTGATTGCGAGACTTGAAATGTAATCATGATTCCAAACAGGAATTCTATCGTCATACTGGAATTGTGGGCTCAAGACTTAAAATGCAAATGTGATTTCAAACCAGAATTGTGAACTTTAGCCTTGAACTGCAAATGTGATTCCAAACCGGAATTGTGACCTCGAGGCGTGAATAGCAGTTGTAATTCCAAACGGGAATTGTGGCCTCCGATTAGAATTGTGACCTCGAGCCTTGAATAGCAGTTGTGATTCCAAACGGGAATTGAGGCCTCAGACTGGAATTGTGATCTCGACCCTTGAACTGCAAATTTGATTCCAAACGGGATTTGAGACCACACACAGTATTTGTGACCTAGAGATATGAGCAGCAGTTGTGATACCAAACAGATATTGGGACCTCAGACAGGAATTGTGTTCTCCAGCCTTGTGCTGCAATTGTTATTACAAAACCGGAATTGGGGACTCAGACAGGAATTGTGATCTCAAGCCTTGAACTGCAATTGTGATTCCAAACCGGAATTGTGACCTAAGTCTGGAGTAGTGGACTCGAGCTTTGAACTGCAATTGTGATTCCAAACAGAAATTATGACCTCAGACAGTAATTGTGACCTCATTCCATGAACTGCTCTTGTGATTCCAAACTGTAATAGTGACCTCGAGCCTTGAATTGCAGTTGTGATTCCAAACGGGAATTGTGGCCTCAGACTGGAATTGTGACCTTGAGACATGAACAGCAGTTGTGATTACAAAACGGAATTGGAGGCTCAGACTGGAATTGTGATCTCGAGCCTTGAACTGCCATTGTGATTCCAAACAGGAATTGTGACCTCAGACTGGAATTGTGACCTTGAGCCTTGAACTGAAATTTTGATTCCATTCGGAAATTTTGACCTCAGACACTAATGGTGATCTCACGCCTTGAAGTGCTATTGTGATTCCGAACTGTAATTGTGACCTCGAGCCTTGAACTGCCATTGTGATTCCAAACAGGAATTGTGACCTCAGACTGGAATTGTGATCTCGAGACTTAAATGCAATTGTGATACCAAACTGGATTCATGAACTCTGACTGGAAATGTGACCTCGAGCTTTGAACAACAATTGTGATTCCAAACAGGATTTGTGTCCTCATACTGGGATTGTGGCCTCATGACTTAAAATGCAAATGTGATTTGAAACTGGAATTGTGACTTCAAGCCTTGAAATGCAATTGTGATTCCAAACTGGAATTGTGATCTCGAGCCTTGAACTGTAATTGTGATTCCAAACAGGAATTGTGACCTCAGACTGGAATTATGACCTTGAGCCTTGAACTACAATTGTGATTCCAAACGGGAATTGTGGCCTCAGACTGGAACTATGACCCCGGAGCCTTGAGCTGCAGCACTGATTAGAAACAGCTATTGCGTCCTCAGACTGCAGTTGTGACTTCAAGCCTTGAATTTTAGTTGTGATTCCAAAGCCGTATTGTGGCCTCAGACTGGAATTGTGATCTCGAGCCTTGAACTGCAATTTTGATTCCAAACAAGAATTGTGACCTCGGACTGGATTTGTGACCTCGAGCCTTGAACTACAATTGGATTTCAAACAGGAATTGGGGCCTCAGACTGGAATTGTGATCTCGAAACTTGAAATGCAATTGTGATTCCAAACAGGATTCATGAACTCTGACTGGAAATGTGACCTCAAGCCTTGAATTGCAATTGTGATTGCAAACCGGAATTGTGACCTCGAGCCTTGAATAGCAGTTGTGATTCCAAACGGGAATTGTGGCCTCAGACTGGAATTGTGATCTTGACCCTTGAACTGCAAATGTGATTCCAAACGGGATTTGTGACCACACACTGAATTTGTGACCTAGAGATTTGAGCTGCAGTTGTGATACCAAACTGATATTGGGACCTCAGACTGGAATTGTGTTCTCCAGCCTTGTACTGCAATTGTGATTCCAACAGGAATTGTGGCCTCAGACTGGAATTGTGACTTCGAGCCTTGGACTGCAATTGTGATTTCAAATCTGAATTGTGTCCTCAGACTGGAATCGAGACCTCGAGACAGGATCAGCAGTTGTAATTCCAAACGGGAATTCTGGCCTCAGAATGGAATTGTGACACCGAGCCTTGAGCAGCAGATGTGATTTCAAACCGGAATTGTGACCTCAGACTTGAATTGTGTTCTCCATCCTTGAACTGCAATTGAGTACAAAACCGGAATTGTGACCTCAGTCTTGCATTGTGATCTCAAGCCTTGAACTGCAATTGTGATTCCCAACCGGAAATGTGACTGCAGACTGGAATTGAGACCTCGAGCTTTGAACTGCAATTGTGATTCCAAACAGAAATTATGACCTCAGAGAGTAATTGTGACCTCATTCCATGAACTGCTCTTGTGATTCCAAACTGTAATAGTGACCTCGAGCCTTGAACTGCACTTGTGATTCGAAACGGAATTGTGGCATCAGACTGGAATTGTGACGCCTAGCCATGATCTGCAGTACTGATTCCAGACAGGAATTGGGGCCTCAGACTGGAAATGTGACAACTAGGCTTGAGCTGCAGTTGTGATACCATACCGGAATTGAGTCTTCAGACTGGAATCATCACCTCGAGCAATGTAGAGCAGTTACGATTCAGAGCCGGAATTTGGACCTCAGACTGGAACTGTGACTTCAAACCTTGAAATTAAGTTGTGATTCCAAAGCGGAATTGTGGCCTCAGACTTGAATTGTGACCCTGAGCCTTGTGCTGCATTTCTGATACCAAACCGGAATTGGGTCCTCAGACTGGAATCGTGATCTCGAGACATGAACATCCATAGTGATTCCAACACGGAATTGGGGGCTCAGACTGGAATTGTGACCCTGAGCCTTGAGCTGCAGTTGTGATACCAAACCAGTATTGGGTCATCAGACTAGAATTGTGTCTTCGAGCCTTGAACTTTAGTAGTGTTTCCTGACAGGATTTGGGGCCTAAGACTGGAATTGTGATCTTGAGAATTGAAATGCAATTGTGATTCCAAACAGGATTCATGAACTCTGACTGGAATTGTGACCTCGAGCATTGAACATCAATCGTGATTCCAAACAGGAATTCTATCCTCATACTGGAATTGTGGCCTCAAGACTTGAAATGCAACTGTTATTTCATAACGGAATTGTGACCTCAAGCCTTGAAATGCAATTGTTATTTCATAACGAAATTGTGAACTCAAGCCTTGAACGGCAAATGTGATTCCAAACCGCAATTGTGACCTCAGATTGGATTTGTGACCCCGAGCCTTGAGCGGCAGTTTTGATACCAAACCGGTATTGGGTCATCAGACTAGAATAATGTCTTCGAGCCTTGAACTTTAGTAGTGTTTACTGACAGGATTTGGGGCCTAAGACTGGAATTGTGATCGCGAGACTTGAAATGTAATCATGATTCCAAACAGGAATTCTATCGTCATACTGGAATTGTGGGCTCAAGACTTAAAATGCAAATGTGATTTCAAACCAGAATTGTGAACTTTAGCCTTGAACTGCAAATGTGATTCCAAACCGGAATTGTGACCTCGAGGCGTGAATAGCAGTTGTAATTCCAAACGGGAATTGTGGCCTCCGATTAGAATTGTGACCTCGAGCCTTGAATAGCAGTTGTGATTCCAAACGGGAATTGAGGCCTCAGACTGGAATTGTGATCTCGACCCTTGAACTGCAAATTTGATTCCAAACGGGATTTGAGACCACACACAGTATTTGTGACCTAGAGATATGAGCTGCAGTTGTGATACCAAACAGATATTGGGACCTCAGACAGGAATTGTGTTCTCCAGCCTTGTGCTGCAATTGTTATTACAAAACCGGAATTGGGGACTCAGACAGGAATTGTGATCTCAAGCCTTGAACTGCAATTGTGATTCCAAACCGGAATTGTGACCTAAGTCTGGAGTAGTGGACTCGAGCTTTGAACTGCAATTGTGATTCCAAACAGAAATTATGACCTCAGACAGTAATTGTGACCTCATTCCATGAACTGCTCTTGTGATTCCAAACTGTAATAGTGACCTCGAGCCTTGAATTGCAGTTGTGATTCCAAACGGGAATTGGGGCCTCAGACTGGAATTGTGACCTTGAGACATGAACAGCAGTTGTGATTACAAAACGGAATTGGAGGCTCAGACTGGAATTGTGATCTCGAGCCTTGAACTGCCATTGTGATTCCAAACAGGAATTGTGACCTCAGACTGGAATTGTGACCTTGAGCCTTGAACTGAAATTTTGATTCCATTCGGAAATTTTGACCTCAGACACTAATGGTGATCTCACGCCTTGAAGTGCTATTGTGATTCCGAACTGTAATTGTGACCTCGAGCCTTGAACTGCCATTGTGATTCCAAACAGGAATTGTGACCTCAGACTGGAATTGTGATCTCGAGACTTAAATGCAATTGTGATACCAAACTGGATTCATGAACTCTGACTGGAAATGTGACCTCGAGCTTTGAACAACAATTGTGATTCCAAACAGGATTTGTGTCCTCATACTGGGATTGTGGCCTCATGACTTAAAATGCAAATGTGATTTGAAACTGGAATTGTGACTTCAAGCCTTGAAATGCAATTGTGATTCCAAACTGGAATTGTGACCTCAAGCCTTGAAATGCAATTGTGATTGCAAACCGGAATTGTGACCTCGAGCTTGAATAGCAGTTATGATTGCAAACGGGAATTGTGGCCTCAGACTGGAATTGTGATCTTGACCCTTGAACTGCAAATGTGATTCCAAACGGTATTAGTGACCACACACGGAATTTGTGACCTAGAGATTTGAGCTGCAGTTTTGATACCAAACCGATATTGGGACCTCAGACAGGAATTGTGTTCTCCAGCCTCGTACTGCAATTGTGATTCCAAACTGGAATTGTGACCTAAGACTGGAATCGTGACCTCGAGACATGAGCTGCAGTTGTGATTCCAAACGGGAATTGTGGCCTCAGACTGGAATTGTGACCCCGAGACTTGAACAGCACTTGTGATTCCAAACCGGAATTGTGACGGCAGACTGGAATTGAGACCTCGAACTTTGAACTGCAATTGTGATTCCAAACAGACACTATGACCTCAGAGAGTAATTGTGACCTCATTCTATGAACTGCTATTGTGATTCCAAACTGGAATTGTGACCTCGAGCCTTGAACTCCAGTTGTGATTCCAAACAGGACTTGTGACCTCAGACTGGAATTGCGACCTTGAGCCTTGACCGGCAGTTGTGAGTCCAACTGGGAATTGGGGCCTCAGACTGGAATTGTGACTCCTAGCCATGATCTGCAGTACTGATTCCAAACGGGAATTGTGGCCTCAGACTGGAATTGTGATCTCGAGACAGGAATAGCAGTTGTGATTCCAAACGGGAATCGTGGCCTCAGACTGGAAATGTGACAACTAGGCTTGAGCTGCAGTTGTGATACCATACCGGAATTGAGTCTTCAGACTGGAATCGTCACCTCGAGCAATGTAGAGCAGTTACGATTCAGAGCCGGAATTGGGACCTCAGACTGGAACTGTGACTTCAAACCTTGAAATTAAGTTGTGATTCCAAATCGGAATTGTGGCCTCAGACTGGAATTGTGACCCTGAGCCTCGTGCTGCATCTGTGATACCAAACCGGAATTGGGTCCTCAGACAGGAATCGTGATCTCGAGACATGAACATCAGTTGTGATTCCAAACAGGAATATTGACCTAAGACTGGAATTGTGATTTCATTCCATGAACTGCTATTGTGAATCCAAACTGTAATTGTGACCTCGATCCTTGAACTGCAGTTGTGATTCCAAAGCGGAATTGTGGCCTCAGACTGGAATTGTGACCCCGAGCCTTGTGCTGCACTTGTGATACCAAACCGGAATTGGGTCCTCAGACTGGAATTGTGATCTCGAGACATGAACATCCGTTGTGATTCCAACACCGAATTGTGGCCTCAGACTGGAATTGAGACCTCGAGCTTTGAACTGCAATTGTGATTCCAAACAGAAACTATGACCTCAGAGAGTAATTGTGACCTCATTCCATGAACTGCTCTTGTGATTCCAAACTGTAATTGTGACCTCGAGCCTTGAACTCCAGTTGTGATTCCAAACTGGAATTGTGACCTCAGACTGGAATTGTGACCTCGAGCCTTGAACGGCAGTTGTGAGTCCAACTGGGAATTGTGGCCTTAGACTGGAATTGTGACTCCTAGCCATGATCTGCAGTACTGATTCCAAACAGGAATTGGGGCCTCAGACTGGAATTGTGATCTCGAGACAGGAATAGCAGTTGTGATTCCAAACGGGAATCGTGGCCTCAGACTGGAAATGTGACAACTAGGCTTGGAGCTGCAGTCGTGATACCATACCGGAATAGAGTCTTCAGACTGGAATCGTCACCTCGAGCAATGTAGAGCAGTTACGATTCAGAGCCGGAATTGGGACCTCAGACTGGAACTGTGACTTCAAACCTTGAAATTAAGTTGTGATTCCAAAGCGGAATTGTGGCCTCAGACTTGAATTGTGACCCTGAGCCTTGTGCTGCATTTCTGATACCAAACCGGAATTGGGTTCTCAGACTGGAATCGTGATCTCGAGACATGAACATCAGTTGTGATTCCAAACAGGAATATTGACCTAAGACTGGAATTGTGATTTCATTCCATGAACTGCTATTGTGAATCCAAACTGTAACTGTGACCTCGATCCTTGAACTGCAGTTGTGATTCCAAACGGGAATTGTGGCCTCAGACTGGAATTGTGACCCCGAGCCTTGAGCTGCACTTGTGATTCCAAACCAGTATGGGGTCATCAGACTAGAATCGTGTCTTCGAGCCTTGAACTTTAGTAGTGTTTCCTGACAGGATTTGGGGCCTAAGACTGGAATTGTGATCTTGAGAGTTGAAATGCAATTGTGATTCCAAACAGGATTCATGAACTCTGACTGGAATTGTGACCTCGAGCATTGAACATCAATCGTGATTCCCAACATGAATTCTATCCTCATACTGGAATTGTGGCCTCAAGACTTAAAATGCAAATGTGATTTCAAACTGGAATTGTGACCTCAAGCCTTGAAATGCAATTGTTATTTCAAACCGGAATGGTGAAATCAAGCCTTGAACTGCTAATATGATTCCAAACCGGAATTGTGGCCTCAGACTTGAATTGTGACCTCGAGCCTTGAATAGCAATTGTGATTCCAAACGGGAATTGTGGCCTCGACTGGAATTGTGATCTCGAGCCTTGAACTGCAATTTTGATTCCAAACAAGAATTGTGACCGCAGACTGGATTTGTGACCTCGAGACTTGAACTACAATTGGATTTCAAACAGGAATTGGGGCCTCAGACTGGAATTGTGACCTCATTCCATGAACTCCTATTGTGATTCCAAACTGTAATAGTGAGCTCGAGCCTTGAACTGCAGTACTGATTCCAAACAGGAATTGGGGCCTCAGACTGGATTTGTGATCTCGAGACAGGAATAGCAGTTGTGATTCCAAACCAGTATAGGGTCATCAGACTAGAATCGTGTCTTCGAGCCTTGAACTTTAGTAGTGTTTCCTGACAGGATTTGGGGCCTAAGACTGCAATTGTGATCTCGAGACTTGAAATGTATTTGTGATACCAAACAGGATTCATGAACTCTGACTGCAATTGTGAGCTCAAGCCTTGAAGATCAGTTGTGATTCCAAACAGGAATTGTGTCCTCATACTGGAATTGTGGCCTCATGACTTAAAATGCAAATGTGATTTGAAACTGGAATTGTGTTCTCCAGCCTTGAAATGCAATTGTGATTCCAAACCGGAATTGTGAAATCAAGCCTTGAACTGCAATTGTGATTCCAAACCGGAATTGTGACCTCAAGGCTTGAATAGCAGTTGTAATTCCAAACGGGAATTGAGGCCTCAGACTGGAATTGTGATCTCGAGACAGGAATAGCAGTTGTGATTCCAAATGGGAATCGTGGGCTCAGACTGGAAATGTGACAACTAGGCTTGAGCTGCAGTTGTGATACCATACCGGAATTGAGTCTTCAGACTGGAATCGTCACCTCGAGCAATGTAGAGCAGTTGCGATTCAGAGCCAGAATTGGGACCTCAAACTGGAACTGTGACTACGAACCTTGAAATTAAGTTGTGATTCCAAATCGGAATTGGGTCCTCAGACTTGAATTGTGACCCTGAGCCTTGTGCTGCATCTGTGATACCAAACGGGAATTGGGTCCTCAGACTGGAATTGGGGCCTCAGACTGGAATTGTGATCTCGACCCTTGAACTGCAAAAGTGATTCCAAATGGGATTTGTGACCACACACTGCATTTGTGACCTAGAGATTTGAGCTGCAGTTCTGATACCAAACCGCAATTGTGACCTCAGTCTGGCATTGTGATCTCAAGCCTTGAACTGCAATTGTGATTCCAAACCGGAATTGTGACGTCAGTCTGGAATTGAGACCTCGAGCTTTGAACTGCAATTGTGATTCCAAACAGAAATTATGACCTCAGAGAGTAATTGTGACCTCATTCCATGAACTCCTATTGTGATTCCAAACTGTAATAGTGAGCTCGAGCCTTGAACTGCAGTACTGATTCCAAACAGGAATTGGGGCCTCAGACTGGAATTTTGATCTCGAGACAGGAATAGCAGTTGTGATTCCAAACGGGAATCGTGGCCTCAGACTGGAAATGTGACAACTAGGCTTGAGCTGCAGTTGTGATACCATACCGGAAATTGAGTCTTCAGACTGGAATCGTCACCTCGAGCAATGTAGAGCAGTTGCGATTCAGAGCTGGAATTGGGACCTCAAACTGGAACTGTGACTACGAACCTTGAAATTAAGTTGTGATTCCAAATCGGAATTGGGTCCTCAGACTGGAATTGTGACCCTGAGCCTTGTGCTGCATCTGTGATACCAAACGGGAATTGGGTCCTCAGACTGGAATTGGGGGCTCAGACTGGAATTGTGATCTCGACCCTTGAACTGCAAATGTGATTCCAAATGGGATTTGTGACCACACACTGCATTTGTGACCTAGAGATTTGAGCTGCAGTTCTGATACCAAACCGCAATTGTGACCTCAGACTGGATTTGTGACCCCGAGCCTTGAGCTGTGGTTTTGATACCAAACCGGTATTGGGTCCTCAGACTGCAATTGTGTCTTCGAGCCTTGAACTTTAGTAGTGTTTCCTGACAGGATTTGGGGCCTAAGACTGGAATTGTGATCTCGAGACTTGAAATGTATTTGTGATACCAAACAGGATTCATGAACTCTGACTGCAATTGTGAGCTCAAGCCTTGAAGATCAGTTGTGATTCCAAACAGGAATTGTGTCCTCATACTGGAATTGTGGCCTCATGACTTAAAATGCAAATGTGATTTGAAACTGGAATTGTGTTCTCCAGCCTTGAAATGCAATTGTGATTCCAAACCGGAATTGTGAAATCAAGCCTTGAACTGCAATTGTGATTCCAAACCGGAATTGTGACCTCGAGGCTTGAATAGCAGTTGTAATTCCAAACGGGAATTGTGGCCTCAGACTAGAACTGTGACTCCGAGCCTTGAGCTTCAGTTGTGATTCCAAACGGGAATTGAGGCCTCAGACTGGAATTGTGATCTCGACCCTTGAATTGTAAATGTGATTCCAAACGGGATTAGTGACCACACACTGAATTTGTGACCTAGAGATTTGAGCTGCAGTTGTGGAACCAAACCGATATCGGGACTTCAGAGTGGAATTGTGACCCTGAACCTTAAGCTGCAGCTCTGAAATCAAACCGGAATTGGGGGCTCAGACTGGAATTGTGATCTCGGGCCTTGAACTGCCATTGTAATTCCAAACGGGAATTGTGGCCTCAGACTGGAATTGTGACCGCGAGACATGAACAGCAGTTGTGATTACAAAACGGAATTGGGGGCTCAGACTGGATTTGTGACCTCGAGCCTTGGACTACAATTGGATTTCAAACAGGAATTGTGGCCTCAGACTGGAATTGTGATCTCGAGACTTGAACTGCAATTTTGATTCCAAACTGGAATTGTAAACTCAAGCCTTCAATAGCAGTTCTGATTCCAAAGCGGAATTGTGGCCTCCGACTTGAATTGTGACCCTGAGCCTTGTGCTGCATTTCTGATACCAAACAGGAATTGGGTCCTCAGACTGGAATCGTGATCTCGAGACATGAACATCAGTTGTGATTCCAAGACGGAATTGGGGGCTCAGACTGGAATTGTGATCTCGAGCCTTGAACTGCCATTGTGATTTCAAATCGGAATTGGGTCCTCAGACTGGAATCGTGACCTCGAGACAGGATCAGCAGTTGTGATTCCAAACGGGAATTGTGGCCTCAGACTGGAATTGTGACCCCGAGCATTGAGCAGCAGTTGTGATTCCAAAGTGGAATTGTGGCCTCAGTCTGGCATTGTGATCTCAAGCCTTGAACTGCAATTGTGATTCCAAACCGGAATTGTGACCGCAGTCTGGAATTGAGACCTCGTGCTTTGAACTGCAGTTGTGATTCCAAACAGAAATTATGACCTCAGAGAGTAATTGTGACCTCATTCCATGAACTCGTATTGTGATTCCAAACTGTAATAGTGAGCTCGAGCCTTGAACTGCAGTACTGATTCCAAACAGGAATTGGGGCCTCAGACTGGAATTGTGATCTCGAGACAGGAATAGCAGTTGTGATTCCAAACGGGAATCGTGGCCTCAGACTGGAAATGTGACAACTAGGCTTGAGCTGCAGTTGTGATACCATACCGGAATTGAGTCTTCAGTCTGGAATCATCACCTCGAGCAATGTAGAGCAGTTACGATTCAGAGCCGGAATTGGGACCTCAGACTGGAACTGTGACTTCGAACCTTGAAATTAAGTTGTGATTCCAAAGCGGAATTGTGGCCTCAGACTTGAATTGTGACCCTGAGCCTTGTGCTGCATCTGTGATACCAAACCGGAATTGGGTCTTCAGACTGGAATTGTGACCTCGAGACATGAACAGCAGTTGTGATTACAAAACGGAATTGGGGGCTCAGACTGAAATTGTGATATTCACCCTAGAACTGCAAATGTGATTCCAAACGGGATTTGTGACCACACACTGAATTTGTGACCTAGAGATTTGAGCTGCAGTTGTGATACCAAACCGATATTGGGACCTCAGACAGGAATTGTGTTCTCCAGCCTCGTACTGCAATTGTGATTCCAAACTGGAATTGTGACCTAAGACTGGAATCGTGAGCTCGAGACAGGATCAGCAGTTGTGATTCCAAACGGGAATTGTGGCCTCAGACTGGAATGGTGACCCCGAGACTTGAACAGCACTTCTGATTCCAAACCGGAATTGTGACGGCAGACTGGAATTGAGACCTCGAACTTTGAACTGCAATTGTGATTCCAAACAGAAACTTTGACCTCAGAGAGTAATTGTGACCTCATTCTATGAACTGCTATTGTGATTCCAAACTGGAATTGTGACCTCGAGCCTTGAACTCCAGTTGTGATTCCAAACAGGACTTGTGACCTCAGACTGGAATTGTGACCTCGAGCCTTGACCGGCAGTTGTGAGTCCAACTGGGAATTGGGGCCTCAGACTGGAATTGTGACTCCTAGCCATGATCTGCAGTACTGATTCCAAACGGGAATTGTGGCCTCAGACTGGAATTGTGATCTCGAGACAGGAATAGCAGTTGTGATTCCAAACAGGAATCGTGGCCTCAGACTGGAAATGTGACAACTAGGCTTGAGCTGCAGTTGTGATACCATACCGGAATTGAGTCTTCAGACTGGAATCATCACCTCGAGCAATGTAGAGCAGTTACGATTCAGAGCCGGAATTGGGACCTCAGACTGGAACTGTGACTTCAAACCTTGAAATTAAGTTGTGATTCCAAAGCGGAATTGTGGCCTCAGACTTGAATTGTGACCCTGAGCCTTGTGCTGCATTTCTGATACCAAACCGGAATTGGGTCCTCAGACTGGAATCGTGATCTCGAGACATGAACATCAGTTGTGATTCCAAGACGGAATTGGGGGCTCAGACTGGAATTGTGATCTCGAGCCTTGAACTGCCATTGTGATTTCAAATCGGAATTGGGTCCTCAGACTGGAATCGTGACCTCGAGACAGGATCAGCAGTTGTGATTCCAAACGGGAATTGTGGCCTCAGACTGGAATTGTGACCCCGAGCATTGAGCAGCAGTTGTGATTCCAAAGCGGAATTGTGGCCTCAGACTTGAATTGTGACCCTGAGCCTTGTGCTGCATTTCTGATACCAAACCGGAATTGGGTCCTCAGACTGGAATTGTGATCTCGAGACAGGAATAGCAGTTGTGATTCCAAACAGGAATATTGACCTAAGACTGGAATTGTGATTTCATTCCATGAACTGCTATTGTGAATCCAAACTGTAATTGTGACCTCGATCCTTGAACTTCAGTTGTGATTCCAAACGGGAATTGTGGCCTCAGACTGGAATTGTGACCCCGAGCCTTGAGCTGCACTTGTGATTCCAAACCAGTATAGGGTCATCAGACTAGAATCGTGTCTTCGAGCCTTGAACTTTAGTAGTGTTTCCTGACAGGATTTGGGGCCTAAGACTGGAATTGTGATCTTGAGAGTTGAAATGCAATTGTGATTCCAAACAGGATTCATGAACTCTGACTGGAATTGTGACCTCGAGGCTTGAACATCAATTGTGATTCCAAACAGGAATTGTGTCCTCATACTGGAATTGTGGCCTCATGACTTAAAATGCAAATGTGATTTGACACTGGAATTGTGAACTCAAGCCTTGAACTGCAATTGTGATTCCAAATTGGAATTGTGACCTCGAGCCTTGAATAGCAGTTGTGATTCCAAACGGGAATTGTGGCCTCGACTGGAATTGTGATCTCGAGCCTTGAACTGCAATTTTGATTCCAAACAAGAATTGTGACCGCAGACTGGATTTGTGACCTCGAGACTTGAACTACAATTGGATTTCAAACAGGAATTGGGGCCTCAGACTGGAATTGTGACCTCATTCCATGAACTCCTATTGTGATTCCAAACTGTAATAGTGAGCTCGAGCCTTGAACTGCAGTACTGATTCCAAACAGGAATTGGGGCCTCAGACTGGAATTGTGATCTCGAGACAGGAATAGCAGTTGTGATTCCAAACGGGAGTCGTGGCCTCAGACTGGAAATGTGACAACTAGGCTTGAGCTGCAGTTGTGACACCATACCGGAATTGAGTCTTCAGACTGGAATCGTCACCTCGAGCAATGTAGAGCAGTTGCGATTCAGAGCTGGAATTGGGACCTCAAACTGGAACTGTGACTACGAACCTTGAAATTAAGTTGTGATTCCAAATCGGAATTGGGTCCTCAGACTGGAATTGTGACCCTGAGCCTTGTGCTGCATCTGTGATACCAAACCGGAATTGGGTCCTCAGACTGGAATTGGGGGCTCAGACTGGAATTGTGATCTCGACCCTTGAACTGCAAATGTGATTCCAAATGGGATTTGTGACCACACACTGCATTTGTGACCTAGAGATTTGAGCTGCAGTTCTGATACCAAACCGCAATTGTGACCTCCGACTGGATTTGTGACCCCGAGCCTTGAGCTGTGGTTTTGATACCAAACCGGTATTGGGTCCTCAGACTGCAATTGTGTCTTCGAGCCTTGAACTTTAGTAGTGTTTCCTGACAGGATTTGGGGCCTAAGACTGGAATTGTGATCTCGAGACTTGAAATGTATTTGTGATACCAAACAGGATTCATGAACTCTGACTGCAATTGTGAGCTCAAGCCTTGAAGATCAGTTGTGATTCCAAACAGGAATTGTGTCCTCATACTGGAATTGTGGCCTCATGACTTAAAATGCAAATGTGATTTGAAACTGGAATTGTGTTCTCCAGCCTTGAAATGCAATTGTGATTCCAAACCGGAATTGTGAAATCAAGCCTTGAACTGCAATTGTGATTCCAAACCGGAATTGTGACCTCGAGGCTTGAATAGCAGTTGTAATTCCAAACGGGAATTGTGGCCTCAGACTAGAACTGTGACTCCGAGCCTTGAGCTTCAGTTGTGATTCCAAACGGGAATTGAGGCCTCAGACTGGAATTTTGATCTCGGGCCTTGAACTGCCATTGTGATTCCAAACGGGAATTGTGGCCTCAGACTGGAATTGTGACCGCGAGACATGAACACCAGTTGTGATTACAAAACGGAATTGGGGGCTCAGACTGGAATTGTGATCTCGAGCCTTGGACTACAATTGTGATTTCAAACAGGAATTGTGGCCTCAGACTGGAATTGTGACCTCGAGACTTGAACTGCAATTGTGATTCCAAACTGGAATTGTAAACTCAAGCCTTGAATAGCAGTTGTGATTCCAAACGGGAATTGAGACCTCAGTCTGGCATTGTGATCTCAAGCCTTGAACTGCAATTGTGATTCCAAACCGGAATTGTGACCGCAGACTGGAATTGAGACCTCGAGCTTTGAACTGCAACTGTGATTCCAAACAGAAATTATGACCTCAGAGAGTAATTGTGACCTCATTCCATGAACTCCTATTGTGATTCCAAACTGTAATAGTGAGCTCGAGCCTTGAACTGCAGTACTGATTCCAAACAGGAATTGGGGCCTCAGACTGGAATTTTGATCTCGAGACAGGAATAGCAGTTGTGATTCCAAACGGGAATCGTGGCCTCAGACTGGAAATGTGACAACTAGGCTTGAGCTGCAGTTGTGATACCATACCGGAATTGAGTCTTCAGACTGGAATCGTCACCTCGAGCAATGTAGAGCAGTTGCGATTCAGAGCTGGAATTGGGACCTCAAACTGGAACTGTGACTACGAACCTTGAAATTAAGTTGTGATTCCAAATCGGAATTGGGTCCTCAGACTGGAATTGTGACCCTGAGCCTTGTGCTGCATCTGTGATACCAAACCGGAATTGGGTCCTCAGACTGGAATTGGGGGCTCAGACTGGAATTGTGATCTCGACCCTTGAACTGCAAATGTGATTCCAAATGGGATTTGTGACCACACACTGCATTTGTGACCTAGAGATTTGAGCTGCAGTTCTGATACCAAACCGCAATTGTGACCTCAGACTGGATTTGTGACCCCGAGCCTTGAGCTGTGGTTTTGATACCAAACCGGTATTGGGTCCTCAGACTGCAATTGTGTCTTCGAGCCTTGAACTTTAGTAGTGTTTCCTGACAGGATTTGGGGCCTAAGACTGGAATTGTGATCTCGAGACTTGAAATGTATTTGTGATACCAAACAGGATTCATGAACTCTGACTGCAATTGTGAGCTCAAGCCTTGAAGATCAGTTGTGATTCCAAACAGGAATTGTGTCCTCATACTGGAATTGTGGCCTCATGACTTAAAATGCAAATGTGATTTGAAACTGGAATTGTGTTCTCCAGCCTTGAAATGCAATTGTGATTCCAAACCGGAATTGTGAAATCAAGCCTTGAACTGCAATTGTGATTCCAAACCGGAATTGTGACCGCGAGACATGAACAGCAGTTCTGATTACAAAACGGAATTGGGGGCTCAGACTGGATTTGTGACCTCGAGCCTTGGACTACAATTGGATTTCAAACAGGAATTGTGGCCTCAGACTGGAATTGTGATCTCGAGACTTGAACTGCAATTTTGATTCCAAACTGGAATTGTAAACTCAAGCCTTCAATAGCAGTTCTGATTCCAAAGCGGAATTGTGGCCTCCGACTTGAATTGTGACCCTGAGCCTTGTGCTGCATTTCTGATACCAAACAGGAATTGGGTCCTCAGACTGGAATCGTGATCTCGAGACATGAACATCAGTTGTGATTCCAAGACGGAATTGGGGGCTCAGACTGGAATTGTGATCTCGAGCCTTGAACTGCCATTGTGATTTCAAATCGGAATTGGGTCCTCAGACTGGAATCGTGACCTCGAGACAGGATCAGCAGTTGTGATTCCAAACGCGAATTGTGGCCTCAGACTGGAATTGTGACCCCGAGCATTGAGCAGCAGTTGTGATTCCAAAGCGGAATTGTGGCCTCAGTCTGGCATTGTGATCTCAAGCCTTGAACTGCAATTGTGATTCCAAACCGGAATTGTGACCGCAGTCTGGAATTGAGACCTCGTGCTTTGAACTGCAATTGTGATTCCAAACAGAAATTATGACCTCAGAGAGTAATTGTGACCTCATTCCATGAACTCCTATTGTGATTCCAAACTGTAATAGTGAGCTCGAGCCTTGAACTGCAGTACTGATTCCAAACAGGAATTGGGGCCTCAGACTGGAATTGTGATCTCGAGACAGGAATAGCAGTTGTGATTCCAAACGGGAATCGTGGCCTCAGACTGGAAATGTGACAACTAGGCTTGAGCTGCAGTTGTGATACCATACCGGAATTGAGTCTTCAGTCTGGAATCATCACCTCGAGCAATGTAGAGCAGTTACGATTCAGAGCCGGAATTGGGACCTCAGACTGGAACTGTGACTTCGAACCTTGAAATTAAGTTGTGATTCCAAAGCGGAATTGTGGCCTCAGACTGGAATTGTGACCCTGAGCCTTGTGCTGCATCTGTGATACCAAACCGGAATTGGGTCTTCAGACTGGAATTGTGACCTCGAGACATGAACAGCAGTTGTGATTACAAAACGGAATTGGGGGCTCAGACTGAAATTGTGATATTCACCCTAGAACTGCAAATGTGATTCCAAACGGGATTTGTGACCACACACTGAATTTGTGACCTAGAGATTTGAGCTGCAGTTGTGATACCAAACCGATATTGGGACCTCAGACAGGAATTGTGTTCTCCAGGCTCGTACTGCAATTGTGATTCCAAACTGGAATTGTGACTTAAGACTGGAATCGTGACCTCGAGACAGGATCAGCAGTTGTGATTCCAAACGGGAATTGTGGCCTCAGACTGGAATGGTGACCCCGAGACTTGAACAGCACTTCTGATTCCAAACCGGAATTGTGACGGCAGACTGGAATTGAGACCTCGAACTTTGAACTGCAATTGTGATTCCAAACAGAAACTTTGACCTCAGAGAGTAATTGTGACCTCATTCTATGAACTGCTATTGTGATTCCAAACTGGAATTGTGACCTCGAGCCTTGAACTCCAGTTGTGATTCCAAACAGGACTTGTGACCTCAGACTGGAATTGTGACCTCGAGCCTTGACCGGCAGTTGTGAGTCCAACTGGGAATTGGGGCCTCAGACTGGAATTGTGACTCCTAGCCATGATCTGCAGTACTGATTCCAAACGGGAATTGTGGCATCAGACTGGAATTGTGATCTCGAGACAGGAATAGCAGTTGTGATTCCAAACAGGAATCGTGGCCTCAGACTGGAAATGTGACAACTAGGCTTGAGCTGCAGTTGTGATACCATACCGGAATTGAGTCTTCAGACTGGAATCGTCACCTCGAGCAATGTAGAGCAGTTACGATTCAGAGCCGGAATTGGGACCTCAGACTGGAACTGTGACTTCAAACCTTGAAATTAAGTTGTGATTCCAAAGCGGAATTGTGGCCTCAGACTTGAATTGTGACCCTGAGCCTTGTGCTGCATTTCTGATACCAAACCGGAATTGGGTCCTCAGACTGGAATCGTGATCTCGAGACATGAACATCAGTTGTGATTCCAACACGGAATTGGGGGCTCAGACTGGAATTGTGATCTCGAGCCTTGAACTGCCATTGTTATTTCAAATCGGAATTGGGTCCTCAGACTGGAATCGTGATCTCGAGACATGAACATCAGTTGTGATTCCAACACGGAATTGGGGGCTCAGACTGGAATTGTGATCTCGAGCCTTGAACTGCCATTGTGATTTCAAATCGGAATTGGGTCCTCAGACTGGAATCGTGACCTCGAGACAGGATCAGCAGTTGTGATTCCAAACGGGAATTGTGGCCTCAGACTGGAATTGTGACCCCGAGCATTGAGCAGCAGTTGTGATTCCAAAGCGGAATTGTGGCCTCAGACTTGAATTGTGACCCTGAGCCTTGTGCTGCATTTCTGATACCAAACCGGAATTGGGTCCTCAGACTGGAATTGTGATCTCGAGACAGGAATAGCAGTTGTGATTCCAAACAGGAATATTGACCTAAGACTGGAATTGTGATTTCATTCCATGAACTGCTATTGTGAATCCAAACTGTAATTGTGACCTCGATCCTTGAACTGCAGTTGTGATTCCAAACGGGAATTGTGGCCTCAGACTGGAATTGTGACCCCGAGCCTTGAGCTGCACTTGTGATTCCAAACCAGTATAGGGTCATCAGACTAGAATCGTGTCTTCGAGCCTTGAACTTTAGTAGTGTTTCCTGACAGGATTTGGGGCCTAAGACTGGAATTGTGATCTTGAGAGTTGAAATGCAATTGTGATTCCAAACAGGATTCATGAACTCTGACTGGAATTGTGACCTCGAGCATTGAACATCAATCGTGATTCCCAACATGAATTCTATCCTCATACTGGAATTGTGGCCTCAAGACTTAAAATGCAAATGTGATTTCAAACTGGAATTGTGACCTCAAGCCTTGAAATGCAATTGTTATTTCAAACCGGAATTGTGAAATCAAGCCTTGAACTGCTAATATGATTCCAAACCGGAATTGTGACCTCAGACTAGAATTGTGACCTCGAGCCTTGAATAGCAGTTGTGATTTTGAACTGTAATTGTGACCTCGAGCCTTGAATTGCAGTTGTGATTCCAAACGGGAATTGTGGCCTCAGACTGGAACTATGACCCCGGAGCCTTGAGCTGCAGTACTGATTCCAAACAGCTATTGCGTCCTCAGACTGCAGTTGTGACTTCGAGCCTTGAATTTTAGTTGTGATTCCAAAGCCGTATTGTGGCCTCAGACTGGAATTGTGACCTCGAGGCTTGAACATCAATTGTGATTCCAAACAGGAATTGTGTCCTCATACTGGAATTGTGGCCTCATGACTTAAAATGCAAATGTGATTTGAAACTGGAATTGTGAACTCAAGCCTTGAACTGCAATTGTGATTCCAAATTGGAATTGTGAACTCAAGCCTTGAATAGCAGTTGTGATTCCAAACGGGAATTGTGGCCTCAGACTGGAATTGTGATCTCGAGCCTTGAACTGCAATTTTGATTCCAAACAAGAATTGTGACCGCAGACTGGATTTGTGACCTCGAGACTTGAACTACAATTGGATTTCAAACAGGAACTGGGGCCTCAGACTGGAATTGTGACCTCATTCCATGAACTCCTATTGTGATTCCAAACTGTAATAGTGAGCTCGAGCCTTGAACTGCAGTACTGATTCCAAACAGGAATTGGGGCCTCAGACTGGAATTGTGATCTCGAGACAGGAATAGCAGTTGTGATTCCAAACGGGAGTCGTGGCCTCAGACTGGAAATGTGACAACTAGGCTTGAGCTGCAGTTGTGACACCATACCGGAATTGAGTCTTCAGACTGGAATCGTCACCTCGAGCAATGTAGAGCAGTTGCGATTCAGAGCTGGAATTGGGACCTCAAACTGGAACTGTGACTACGAACCTTGAAATTAAGTTGTGATTCCAAATCGGAATTGGGTCCTCAGACTGGAATTGTGACCCTGAGCCTTGTGCTGCATCTGTGATACCAAACCGGAATTGGGTCCTCAGACTGGAATTGGGGGCTCAGACTGGAATTGTGATCTCGACCCTTGAACTGCAAATGTGATTCCAAACGGGATTTGTGACCACACACTGCATTTGTGACCTAGAGATTTGAGCTGCAGTTCTGATACCAAACCGCAATTGTGACCTCAGACTGGATTTGTGACCCCGAGCCTTGAGCTGCGGTTTTGATACCAAACCGGTATTGGGTCCTCAGACTGCAATTGTGTCTTCGAGCCTTGAACTTTAGTAGTGTTTCCTGACAGGATTTGGGGCCTAAGACTGGAATTGTGATCTCGAGACTTGAAATGTATTTGTGATACCAAACAGGATTCATGAACTCTGACTGCAATTGTGAGCTCAAGCCTTGAAGATCAGTTGTGATTCCAAACAGGAATTGTGTCCTCATACTGGAATTGTGGCCTCATGACTTAAAATGCAAATGTGATTTGAAACTGGAATTGTGTTCTCCAGCCTTGAAATGCAATTGTGATTCCAAACCGGAATTGTGAAATCAAGCCTTGAACTGCAATTGTGATTCCAAACCGGAATTGTGACCTCGAGGCTTGAATAGCAGTTGTAATTCCAAACGGGAATTGTGGCCTCAGACTAGAACTGTGACTCCGAGCCTTGAGCTTCAGTTGTGATTCCAAACGGGAATTGAGGCCTCAGACTGGAATTGTGATCTCGGGCCTTGAACTGCCATTGTGATTCCAAACGGGAATTGTGGCCTCAGACTGGAATTGTGACCGCGAGACATGAACACCAGTTGTGATTACAAAACGGAATTGGGGGCTCAGACTGGAATTGTGATCTCGAGCCTTGAACTGCCATTGTGATTCCAAACAGGAATTGTGGCCTCAGACTGCAATTATGATCTTGAGCCTTGAACTGCAATTTTGATTCCAAACAAGAATTGTGACCTCAGACTGGATTTGTGACCTCGAGCCTTGGACTACAATTGTGATTTCAAACAGGAATTGTGGCCTCAGACTGGAATTGTGATCTCGAGGCTTGAACATCAATTGTGATTCCAAACAGGAATTGTGTCCTCATACTGGAATTGTGGCCTCATGACTTAAAATGCAAATGTGATTTGAAACTGGAATTGTGAACTCAAGCCTTGAACTGCAATTGTGATTCCAAATTGGAATTGTGAACTCAAGCCTTGAATAGCAGTTGTGATTCCAAACGGGAATTGTGGCCTCAGACTGGAATTGTGATCTCGAGCCTTGAACTGCAATTTTGATTCCAAACAAGAATTGTGACCGCAGACTGGATTTGTGACCTCGAGACTTGAACTACAATTGGATTTCAAACAGGAACTGGGGCCTCAGACTGGAATTGTGACCTCATTCCATGAACTCCTATTGTGATTCCAAACTGTAATAGTGAGCTCGAGCCTTGAACTGCAGTACTGATTCCAAACAGGAATTGGGGCCTCAGACTGGAATTGTGATCTCGAGACAGGAATAGCAGTTGTGATTCCAAACGGGAGTCGTGGCCTCAGACTGGAAATGTGACAACTAGGCTTGAGCTGCAGTTGTGACACCATACCGGAATTGAGTCTTCAGACTGGAATCGTCACCTCGAGCAATGTAGAGCAGTTGCGATTCAGAGCTGGAATTGGGACCTCAAACTGGAACTGTGACTACGAACCTTGAAATTAAGTTGTGATTCCAAATCGGAATTGGGTCCTCAGACTGGAATTGTGACCCTGAGCCTTGTGCTGCATCTGTGATACCAAACCGGAATTGGGTCTTCAGACTGGAATTGTGACCTCGAGACATGAACAGCAGTTGTGATTACAAAACGGAATTGGGGGCTCAGACTGAAATTGTGATATTCACCCTAGAACTGCAAATGTGATTCCAAACGGGATTTGTGACCACACACTGAATTTGTGACCTAGAGATTTGAGCTGCAGTTGTGATACCAAACCGATATTGGGACCTCAGACAGGAATTGTGTTCTCCAGGCTTGTACTGCAATTGTGATTCCAAACTGGAATTGTGACCTAAGACTGGAATCGTGACCTCGAGACAGGATCAGCAGTTGTGATTCCAAACGGGAATTGTGGCCTCAGACTGGAATGGTGACCCCGAGACTTGAACAGCACTTCTGATTCCAAACCGGAATTGTGACGGCAGACTGGAATTGAGACCTCGAACTTTGAACTGCAATTGTGATTCCAAACAGAAACTTTGACCTCAGAGAGTAATTGTGACCTCATTCTATGAACTGCTATTGTGATTCCAAACTGGAATTGTGACCTCGAGCCTTGAACTCCAGTTGTGATTCCAAACAGGACTTGTGACCTCAGACTGGAATTGTGACCTCGAGCCTTGACCGGCAGTTGTGAGTCCAACTGGGAATTGGGGCCTCAGACTGGAATTGTGACTCCTAGCCATGATCTGCAGTACTGATTCCAAACGGGAATTGTGGCCTCAGACTGGAATTGTGATCTCGAGACAGGAATAGCAGTTGTGATTCCAAACAAGAATCGTGGCCTCAGACTGGAAATGTGACAACTAGGCTTGAGCTGCAGTTGTGATACCATACCGGAATTGAGTCTTCAGACTGGAATCGTCACCTCGAGCAATGTAGAGCAGTTACGATTCAGAGCCGGAATTGGGACCTCAGACTGGAACTGTGACTTCAAACCTTGAAATTAAGTTGTGATTCCAAAGCGGAATTGTGGCCTAAGACTTGAATTGTGACCCTGAGCCTTGTGCTGCATTTGTGATACCAAACCGGAATTGGGTCCTCAGACTGGAATCGTGACCTCGAGACATGAACATCAGTTGTGATTCCAACACGGAATTGGGGGCTCAGACTGGAATTGTGATCTCGAGCCTTGAACTGCCATTGTGATTTCAAATCGGAATTGGGTCCTCAGACTGGAATCGTGACCTCGAGACAGGATCAGCAGTTGTGATTCCAAACGGGAATTGTGGCCTCAGACTGGAATTGTGACCCCGAGCATTGAGCAGCAGTTGTGATTCCAAACGGGAATTGTGACCTCAGTCTGGCATTGTGATCTCAAGCCTTGAACTGCAATTGTGATTCCAAACCGGAATTGTGGCCTCAGACTGGAATTGAGACCTCGAGCTTTGAACTGCAATTGTGATTCCAAACAGAAATTATGACCTCAGAGAGTAATTGTGACCTCATTCCATGAACTGCTATTGTGATTTCAAACAGGAATTGTGAGCTCGAGCCTTGAACTGCAGTACTGATTCCAAACAGGAATTGGGGCCTCAGACTGGAATTGTGATCTCAAGACAGGAATAGCAGTTGTGATTCCAAACGGGAGTCGTGGCCTCAGACTGGAAATGTGACAACTAGGCTTGAGCTGCAGTTGTGACACCATACCAGAATTGAGTCTTCAGACTGGAATCGTCACCTCGAGCAATGTAGAGCAGTTACGATTCAGAGCCGGAATTGGGACCTCAAACTGGAACTGTGACTACGAACCTTGAAATTAAGTTGTGATTCCAAATCGGAATTGGGTCCTCAGACTGGAATTGTGACCCTGAGCCTTGTGCTGCATCTGTGATACCAAACCGGAATTGGGTCCTCAGACTGGAATTGGGGGCTCAGACTGGAATTGTGATCTCGACCCTCGAACTGCAAATGTGATTCCAAACGGGATTTGTGACCACACACTGCATTTGTGACCTAGAGATCTGAGCTGCAGTTCTGATACCAAACCGCAATTGTGACCTCAGACTGGATTTGTGACCCCGAGCCTTGAGCTGCGGTTTTGATACCAAACCGGTATTGGGTCCTCAGACTGCAATTGTGTCTTCGAGCCTTGAACTTTAGTAGTGTTTCCTGACAGGATTTGGGGCCTAAGACTGGAATTGTGACCTCGAGGCTTGAATAGCAGTTGTAATACCAAACGGGAATTGTGGCCTCGGACTAGAACTGTGACTCCGAGCCTTGAGCTTCAGTTGTGATTCCAAACGGGAATTGAGGCCTCAGACTGGAATTGTGATCTCGACCCTTGAATTGTAAATGTGATTCCAAACGGGATTAGTGACCACACACTGAATTTGTGACCTAGAGATTTGAGCTGCAGTTGTGGAACCAAACCGATATCGGGACCTCAGACTGGAATTGTGACCCTGAACCTTAAGCTGCAGCTCTGAAATCAAACCGGAATTGGGGGCTTAGACTGGAATTGTGATCTCGAGACTTGAAATGTATTTGTGATACCAAACAGGATTCATGAACTCTGACTGCAATTGTGAGCTCAAGCCTTGAAGACCAGTTGTGATTCCAAACAGGAATTGTGTCCTCATACTGGAATTGTGGCCTCATGACTTAAAATGCAAATGTGATTTGACACTGGAATTGTGAACTCAAGCCTTGAACTGCAATTGTGATTCCAAATTGGAATTGTGAACTCAAGCCTTGAATAGCAGTTGTGATTCCAAACGGGAATTGTGGCCTCAGACTGGAATTGTGATCTCGAGCCTTGAACTGCAATTTTGATTCCAAACAAGAATTGTGACCGCAGACTGGATTTGTGACCTCGAGACTTGAACTACAATTGGATTTCAAACAGGAACTGGGGCCTCAGACTGGAATTGTGACCTCGTTCCATGAACTCCTATTGTGATTCCAAACTGTAATAGTGAGCTCGAGCCTTGAACTGCAGTACTGATTCCAAACAGGAATTGGGGCCTCAGACTGGAATTTTGATCTCGAGACAGGAATAGCAGTTGTGATTCCAAACGGGAATCGTGGCCTCAGACTGGAAATGTGACAACTAGGCTTGAGCTGCAGTTGTGATACCATACCGGAATTGAGTCTTCAGACTGGAATCGTCACCTCGAGCAATGTAGAGCAGTTGCGATTCAGAGCCGGAATTGGGACCTCAGACTGGAACAGTGACTTCAAACCATGAAATTAAGTTGTGATTCCAAAGCGGAATTGTGGCCTCAGACTTGAATTGTGACCCTGAGCCTTGTGCTGCATTTGTGATACCAAACCGGAATTGGGTCCTCAGACTGGAATCGTGATCTCGAGACATGAACATCAGTTGTGATTCCAACACGGAATTGGGGGCTCAGACTGGAATTGTGATCTCGAGCCTTGAACTGCCATTGTGATTTCAAATCGGAATTGGGTCCTCAGACTGGAATCGTGACCTCGAGACAGGATCAGCAGTTGTGATTCCAAACGGGAATTGTGGCCTCAGACTGGAATTGTGACCCCGAGCATTGAGCAGCAGTTGTGATTCCAGAGCGGAATTGTGGCCTCAGACTTGAATTGTGACCCTGAGCCTTGTGCTGCATTTCTGATACCAAACCGGAATAGGGTCCTCAGACTGGAATCGTGATCTCGAGACATGAACATCAGTTGTGATTCCAAACAGGAATATTGACCTAAGACTGGAATTGTGATTTCATTCCATGAACTGCTATTGTGAATCCAAACTGTAATTGTGACCTCGATCCTTGAACTGCAGTTGTGATTCCAAACGGGAGTTGTGGCCTCTACTGGAATTGTGACCCCGAGCCTTGAGCTGCACTTGTGATTCCAAACCAGTATAGGGTCATCAGACTAGAATCGTGTCTTCGAGCCTTGAACTTTAGTAGTGTTTCCTGACAGGATTTGGGGCCTAAGACTGGAATTGTGATCTTGAGAGTTGAAATGCAATTGTGATTCCAAACAGGATTCATGAACTCTGACTGGAATTGTGACCTCGAGCATTGAACATCAATCGTGATTCCCAACATGAATTCTATCCTCATACTGGAATTGTGGCCTCAAGACTTAAAATGCAAATGTGATTTCAAACTGGAATTCTGACCTCAAGCCTTGAAATGCAATTGTTATTTCAAACCGGAATTGTGAAATCAGGCCTTGAACTGCTAATATGATTCCAAACCGGAATTGTGACCTCAGACTAGAATTGTGACCTCGAGCCTTGAATAGCAGTTGTGATTCCGAACTGTAATTGTGACCTCGAGCCTTGAATTGCAGTTGTGATTCCAAACGGGAATTGTGGCCTCAGACTGGAACTATGACCCCGGAGCCTTGAGCTGCAGTACTGATTCCAAACAGCTATTGCGTCCTCAGACTGCAGTTGTGACTTCGAGCCTTGAATTTTAGTTGTGATTCCAAAGCCGTATTGTGGCCTCAGACTGGAATTGTGACCTCGAGGCTTGAACATCAATTGTGATTCCAAACAGGAATTGTGTCCTCATACTGGAATTGTGGCCTCATGACTTAAAATGCAAATGTGATTTGAAACTGGAATTGTGAACTCAAGCCTTGAACTGCAATTGTGATTCCAAATTGGAATTGTGAACTCAAGCCTTGAATAGCAGTTGTGATTCCAAACGGGAATTGTGGCCTCAGACTGGAATTGTGATCTCGAGCCTTGAACTGCAATTTTGATTCCAAACAAGAATTGTGACCGCAGACTGGATTTGTGACCTCGAGACTTGAACTACAATTGGATTTCAAACAGGAACTGGGGCCTCAGACTGGAATTGTGACCTCATTCCATGAACTCCTATTGTGATTCCAAACTGTAATAGTGAGCTCGAGCCTTGAACTGCAGTACTGATTCCAAACAGGAATTGGGGCCTCAGACTGGAATTGTGATCTCAAGACAGGAATAGCAGTTGTGATTCCAAACGGGAGTCGTGGCCTCAGACTGGAAATGTGACAACTAGGCTTGAGCTGCAGTTGTGACACCATACCAGAATTGAGTCTTCAGACTGGAATCGTCACCTCGAGCAATGTAGAGCAGTTACGATTCAGAGCCGGAATTGGGACCTCAAACTGGAACTGTGACTACGAACCTTGAAATTAAGTTGTGATTCCAAATCGGAATTGGGTCCTCAGACTGGAATTGTGACCCTGAGCCTTGTGCTGCATCTGTGATACCAAACCGGAATTGGGTCCTCAGACTGGAATTGGGGGCTCAGACTGGAATTGTGATCTCGACCCTCGAACTGCAAATGTGATTCCAAACGGGATTTGTGACCACACACTGCATTTGTGACCTAGAGATCTGAGCTGCAGTTCTGATACCAAACCGCAATTGTGACCTCAGACTGGATTTGTGACCCCGAGCCTTGAGCTGCGGTTTTGATACCAAACCGGTATTGGGTCCTCAGACTGCAATTGTGTCTTCGAGCCTTGAACTTTAGTAGTGTTTCCTGACAGGATTTGGGGCCTAAGACTGGAATTGTGACCTCGAGGCTTGAATAGCAGTTGTAATACCAAACGGGAATTGTGGCCTCGGACTAGAACTGTGACTCCGAGCCTTGAGCTTCAGTTGTGATTCCAAACGGGAATTGAGGCCTCAGACTGGAATTGTGATCTCGACCCTTGAATTGTAAATGTGATTCCAAACGGGATTAGTGACCACACACTGAATTTGTGACCTAGAGATTTGAGCTGCAGTTGTGGAACCAAACCGATATCGGGACCTCAGACTGGAATTGTGACCCTGAACCTTAAGCTGCAGCTCTGAAATCAAACCGGAATTGGGGGCTTAGACTGGAATTGTGATCTCGAGACTTGAAATGTATTTGTGATACCAAACAGGATTCATGAACTCTGACTGCAATTGTGAGCTCAAGCCTTGAAGACCAGTTGTGATTCCAAACAGGAATTGTGTCCTCATACTGGAATTGTGGCCTCATGACTTAAAATGCAAATGTGATTTGACACTGGAATTGTGAACTCAAGCCTTGAACTGCAATTGTGATTCCAAATTGGAATTGTGAACTCAAGCCTTGAATAGCAGTTGTGATTCCAAACGGGAATTGTGGCCTCAGACTGGAATTGTGATCTCGAGCCTTGAACTGCAATTTTGATTCCAAACAAGAATTGTGACCGCAGACTGGATTTGTGACCTCGAGACTTGAACTACAATTGGATTTCAAACAGGAACTGGGGCCTCAGACTGGAATTGTGACCTCGTTCCATGAACTCCTATTGTGATTCCAAACTGTAATAGTGAGCTCGAGCCTTGAACTGCAGTACTGATTCCAAACAGGAATTGGGGCCTCAGACTGGAATTTTGATCTCGAGACAGGAATAGCAGTTGTGATTCCAAACGGGAATCGTGGCCTCAGACTGGAAATGTGACAACTAGGCTTGAGCTGCAGTTGTGATACCATACCGGAATTGAGTCTTCAGACTGGAATCGTCACCTCGAGCAATGTAGAGCAGTTGCGATTCAGAGCCGGAATTGGGACCTCAGACTGGAACAGTGACTTCAAACCATGAAATTAAGTTGTGATTCCAAAGCGGAATTGTGGCCTCAGACTTGAATTGTGACCCTGAGCCTTGTGCTGCATTTGTGATACCAAACCGGAATTGGTCCTCAGACTGGAATCGTGATCTCGAGACATGAACATCAGTTGTGATTCCAACACGGAATTGGGGGCTCAGACTGGAATTGTGATCTCGAGCCTTGAACTGCCATTGTGATTTCAAATCGGAATTGGGTCCTCAGACTGGAATCGTGACCTCGAGACAGGATCAGCAGTTGTGATTCCAAACGGGAATTGTGGCCTCAGACTGGAATTGTGACCCCGAGCATTGAGCAGCAGTTGTGATTCCAGAGCGGAATTGTGGCCTCAGACTTGAATTGTGACCCTGAGCCTTGTGCTGCATTTCTGATACCAAACCGGAATAGGGTCCTCAGACTGGAATCGTGATCTCGAGACATGAACATCAGTTGTGATTCCAAACAGGAATATTGACCTAAGACTGGAATTGTGATTTCATTCCATGAACTGCTATTGTGAATCCAAACTGTAATTGTGACCTCGATCCTTGAACTGCAGTTGTGATTCCAAATGGGAGTTGTGGCCTCAGACTGGAATTGTGACCCCGAGCCTTGAGCTGCACTTGTGATTCCAAACCAGTATAGGGTCATCAGACTAGAATCGTGTCTTCGAGCCTTGAACTTTAGTAGTGTTTCCTGACAGGATTTGGGGCCTAAGACTGGAATTGTGATCTTGAGAGTTGAAATGCAATTGTGATTCCAAACAGGATTCATGAACTCTGACTGGAATTGTGACCTCGAGCATTGAACATCAATCGTGATTCCCAACATGAATTCTATCCTCATACTGGAATTGTGGCCTCAAGACTTAAAATGCAAATGTGATTTCAAACTGGAATTCTGACCTCAAGCCTTGAAATGCAATTGTTATTTCAAACCGGAATTGTGAAATCAGGCCTTGAACTGCTAATATGATTCCAAACCGGAATTGTGACCTCAGACTAGAATTGTGACCTCGAGCCTTGAATAGCAGTTGTGATTCCGAACTGTAATTGTGACCTCGAGCCTTGAATTGCAGTTGTGATTCCAAACGGGAATTGTGGCCTCAGACTGGAACTATGACCCCGGAGCCTTGAGCTGCAGTACTGATTCCAAACAGCTATTGCGTCCTCAGACTGCAGTTGTGACTTCGAGCCTTGAATTTTAGTTGTGATTCCAAAGCCGTATTGTGGCCTCAGACTGGAATTGTGACCTCGAGGCTTGAACATCAATTGTGATTCCAAACAGGAATTGTGTCCTCATACTGGAATTGTGGCCTCATGACTTAAAATGCAAATGTGATTTGAAACTGGAATTGTGAACTCAAGCCTTGAACTGCAATTGTGATTCCAAATTGGAATTGTGAACTCAAGCCTTGAATAGCAGTTGTGATTCCAAACGGGAATTGTGGCCTCAGACTGGAATTGTGATCTCGAGCCTTGAACTGCAATTTTGATTCCAAACAAGAATTGTGACCGCAGACTGGATTTGTGACCTCGAGACTTGAACTACAATTGGATTTCAAACAGGAACTGGGGCCTCAGACTGGAATTGTGACCTCATTCCATGAACTCCTATTGTGATTCCAAACTGTAATAGTGAGCTCGAGCCTTGAACTGCAGTACTGATTCCAAACAGGAATTGGGGCCTCAGACTGGAATTGTGATCTCGAGACAGGAATAGCAGTTGTGATTCCAAACGGGAGTCGTGGCCTCAGACTGGAAATGTGACAACTAGGCTTGAGCTGCAGTTGTGACACCATACCGGAATTGAGTCTTCAGACTGGAATCGTCACCTCGAGCAATGTAGAGCAGTTGCGATTCAGAGCTGGAATTGGGACCTCAAACTGGAACTGTGACTACGAACCTTGAAATTAAGTTGTGATTCCAAATCGGAATTGGGTCCTCAGACTGGAATTGTGACCCTGAGCCTTGTGCTGCATCTGTGATACCAAACCGGAATTGGGTCCTCAGACTGGAATTGGGGGCTCAGACTGGAATTGTGATCTCGACCCTTGAACTGCAAATGTGATTCCAAACGGGATTTGTGACCACACACTGCATTTGTGACCTAGAGATTTGAGCTGCAGTTCTGATACCAAACCGCAATTGTGACCTCAGACTGGATTTGTGACCCCGAGCCTTGAGCTGCGGTTTTGATACCAAACCGGTATTGGGTCCTCAGACTGCAATTGTGTCTTCGAGCCTTGAACTTTAGTAGTGTTTCCTGACAGGATTTGGGGCCTAAGACTGGAATTGTGATCTCGAGACTTGAAATGTATTTGTGATACCAAACAGGATTCATGAACTCTGACTGCAATTGTGAGCTCAAGCCTTGAAGATCAGTTGTGATTCCAAACAGGAATTGTGTCCTCATACTGGAATTGTGGCCTCATGACTTAAAATGCAAATGTGATTTGAAACTGGAATTGTGTTCTCCAGCCTTGAAATGCAATTGTGATTCCAAACCGGAATTGTGAAATCAAGCCTTGAACTGCAATTGTGATTCCAAACCGGAATTGTGACCTCGAGGCTTGAATAGCAGTTGTAATTCCAAACGGGAATTGTGGCCTCAGACTAGAACTGTGACTCCGAGCCTTGAGCTTCAGTTGTGATTCCAAACGGGAATTGAGGCCTCAGACTGGAATTGTGATCTCGGGCCTTGAACTGCCATTGTGATTCCAAACGGGAATTGTGGCCTCAGACTGGAATTGTGACCGCGAGACATGAACACCAGTTGTGATTACAAAACGGAATTGGGGGCTCAGACTGGAATTGTGATCTCGAGCCTTGAACTGCCATTGTGATTCCAAACAGGAATTGTGGCCTCAGACTGCAATTATGATCTTGAGCCTTGAACTGCAATTTTGATTCCAAACAAGAATTGTGACCTCAGACTGGATTTGTGACCTCGAGCCTTGGACTACAATTGTGATTTCAAACAGGAATTGTGGCCTCAGACTGGAATTGTGATCTCGAGGCTTGAACATCAATTGTGATTCCAAACAGGAATTGTGTCCTCATACTGGAATTGTGGCCTCATGACTTAAAATGCAAATGTGATTTGAAACTGGAATTGTGAACTCAAGCCTTGAACTGCAATTGTGATTCCAAATTGGAATTGTGAACTCAAGCCTTGAATAGCAGTTGTGATTCCAAACGGGAATTGTGGCCTCAGACTGGAATTGTGATCTCGAGCCTTGAACTGCAATTTTGATTCCAAACAAGAATTGTGACCGCAGACTGGATTTGTGACCTCGAGACTTGAACTACAATTGGATTTCAAACAGGAACTGGGGCCTCAGACTGGAATTGTGACCTCATTCCATGAACTCCTATTGTGATTCCAAACTGTAATAGTGAGCTCGAGCCTTGAACTGCAGTACTGATTCCAAACAGGAATTGGGGCCTCAGACTGGAATTGTGATCTCGAGACAGGAATAGCAGTTGTGATTCCAAACGGGAGTCGTGGCCTCAGACTGGAAATGTGACAACTAGGCTTGAGCTGCAGTTGTGACACCATACCGGAATTGAGTCTTCAGACTGGAATCGTCACCTCGAGCAATGTAGAGCAGTTGCGATTCAGAGCTGGAATTGGGACCTCAAACTGGAACTGTGACTACGAACCTTGAAATTAAGTTGTGATTCCAAATCGGAATTGGGTCCTCAGACTGGAATTGTGACCCTGAGCCTTGTGCTGCATCTGTGATACCAAACCGGAATTGGGTCTTCAGACTGGAATTGTGACCTCGAGACATGAACAGCAGTTGTGATTACAAAACGGAATTGGGGGCTCAGACTGAAATTGTGATATTCACCCTAGAACTGCAAATGTGATTCCAAACGGGATTTGTGACCACACACTGAATTTGTGACCTAGAGATTTGAGCTGCAGTTGTGATACCAAACCGATATTGGGACCTCAGACAGGAATTGTGTTCTCCAGGCTTGTACTGCAATTGTGATTCCAAACTGGAATTGTGACCTAAGACTGGAATCGTGACCTCGAGACAGGATCAGCAGTTGTGATTCCAAACGGGAATTGTGGCCTCAGACTGGAATGGTGACCCCGAGACTTGAACAGCACTTCTGATTCCAAACCGGAATTGTGACGGCAGACTGGAATTGAGACCTCGAACTTTGAACTGCAATTGTGATTCCAAACAGAAACTTTGACCTCAGAGAGTAATTGTGACCTCATTCTATGAACTGCTATTGTGATTCCAAACTGGAATTGTGACCTCGAGCCTTGAACTCCAGTTGTGATTCCAAACAGGACTTGTGACCTCAGACTGGAATTGTGACCTCGAGCCTTGACCGGCAGTTGTGAGTCCAACTGGGAATTGGGGCCTCAGACTGGAATTGTGACTCCTAGCCATGATCTGCAGTACTGATTCCAAACGGGAATTGTGGCCTCAGACTGGAATTGTGATCTCGAGACAGGAATAGCAGTTGTGATTCCAAACAAGAATCGTGGCCTCAGACTGGAAATGTGACAACTAGGCTTGAGCTGCAGTTGTGATACCATACCGGAATTGAGTCTTCAGACTGGAATCGTCACCTCGAGCAATGTAGAGCAGTTACGATTCAGAGCCGGAATTGGGACCTCAGACTGGAACTGTGACTTCAAACCTTGAAATTAAGTTGTGATTCCAAAGCGGAATTGTGGCCTAAGACTTGAATTGTGACCCTGAGCCTTGTGCTGCATTTGTGATACCAAACCGGAATTGGGTCCTCAGACTGGAATCGTGACCTCGAGACATGAACATCAGTTGTGATTCCAACACGGAATTGGGGGCTCAGACTGGAATTGTGATCTCGAGCCTTGAACTGCCATTGTGATTTCAAATCGGAATTGGGTCCTCAGACTGGAATCGTGACCTCGAGACAGGATCAGCAGTTGTGATTCCAAACGGGAATTGTGGCCTCAGACTGGAATTGTGACCCCGAGCATTGAGCAGCAGTTGTGATTCCAAACGGGAATTGTGACCTCAGTCTGGCATTGTGATCTCAAGCCTTGAACTGCAATTGTGATTCCAAACCGGAATTGTGGCCTCAGACTGGAATTGAGACCTCGAGCTTTGAACTGCAATTGTGATTCCAAACAGAAATTATGACCTCAGAGAGTAATTGTGACCTCATTCCATGAACTGCTATTGTGATTTCAAACAGGAATTGTGAGCTCGAGCCTTGAACTGCAGTACTGATTCCAAACAGGAATTGGGGCCTCAGACTGGAATTGTGATCTCAAGACAGGAATAGCAGTTGTGATTCCAAACGGGAGTCGTGGCCTCAGACTGGAAATGTGACAACTAGGCTTGAGCTGCAGTTGTGACACCATACCAGAATTGAGTCTTCAGACTGGAATCGTCACCTCGAGCAATGTAGAGCAGTTACGATTCAGAGCCGGAATTGGGACCTCAAACTGGAACTGTGACTACGAACCTTGAAATTAAGTTGTGATTCCAAATCGGAATTGGGTCCTCAGACTGGAATTGTGACCCTGAGCCTTGTGCTGCATCTGTGATACCAAACCGGAATTGGGTCCTCAGACTGGAATTGGGGGCTCAGACTGGAATTGTGATCTCGACCCTCGAACTGCAAATGTGATTCCAAACGGGATTTGTGACCACACACTGCATTTGTGACCTAGAGATCTGAGCTGCAGTTCTGATACCAAACCGCAATTGTGACCTCAGACTGGATTTGTGACCCCGAGCCTTGAGCTGCGGTTTTGATACCAAACCGGTATTGGGTCCTCAGACTGCAATTGTGTCTTCGAGCCTTGAACTTTAGTAGTGTTTCCTGACAGGATTTGGGGCCTAAGACTGGAATTGTGACCTCGAGGCTTGAATAGCAGTTGTAATACCAAACGGGAATTGTGGCCTCGGACTAGAACTGTGACTCCGAGCCTTGAGCTTCAGTTGTGATTCCAAACGGGAATTGAGGCCTCAGACTGGAATTGTGATCTCGACCCTTGAATTGTAAATGTGATTCCAAACGGGATTAGTGACCACACACTGAATTTGTGACCTAGAGATTTGAGCTGCAGTTGTGGAACCAAACCGATATCGGGACCTCAGACTGGAATTGTGACCCTGAACCTTAAGCTGCAGCTCTGAAATCAAACCGGAATTGGGGGCTTAGACTGGAATTGTGATCTCGAGACTTGAAATGTATTTGTGATACCAAACAGGATTCATGAACTCTGACTGCAATTGTGAGCTCAAGCCTTGAAGACCAGTTGTGATTCCAAACAGGAATTGTGTCCTCATACTGGAATTGTGGCCTCATGACTTAAAATGCAAATGTGATTTGACACTGGAATTGTGAACTCAAGCCTTGAACTGCAATTGTGATTCCAAATTGGAATTGTGAACTCAAGCCTTGAATAGCAGTTGTGATTCCAAACGGGAATTGTGGCCTCAGACTGGAATTGTGATCTCGAGCCTTGAACTGCAATTTTGATTCCAAACAAGAATTGTGACCGCAGACTGGATTTGTGACCTCGAGACTTGAACTACAATTGGATTTCAAACAGGAACTGGGGCCTCAGACTGGAATTGTGACCTCGTTCCATGAACTCCTATTGTGATTCCAAACTGTAATAGTGAGCTCGAGCCTTGAACTGCAGTACTGATTCCAAACAGGAATTGGGGCCTCAGACTGGAATTTTGATCTCGAGACAGGAATAGCAGTTGTGATTCCAAACGGGAATCGTGGCCTCAGACTGGAAATGTGACAACTAGGCTTGAGCTGCAGTTGTGATACCATACCGGAATTGAGTCTTCAGACTGGAATCGTCACCTCGAGCAATGTAGAGCAGTTGCGATTCAGAGCCGGAATTGGGACCTCAGACTGGAACAGTGACTTCAAACCATGAAATTAAGTTGTGATTCCAAAGCGGAATTGTGGCCTCAGACTTGAATTGTGACCCTGAGCCTTGTGCTGCATTTGTGATACCAAACCGGAATTGGGTCCTCAGACTGGAATCGTGATCTCGAGACATGAACATCAGTTGTGATTCCAACACGGAATTGGGGGCTCAGACTGGAATTGTGATCTCGAGCCTTGAACTGCCATTGTGATTTCAAATCGGAATTGGGTCCTCAGACTGGAATCGTGACCTCGAGACAGGATCAGCAGTTGTGATTCCAAACGGGAATTGTGGCCTCAGACTGGAATTGTGACCCCGAGCATTGAGCAGCAGTTGTGATTCCAGAGCGGAATTGTGGCCTCAGACTTGAATTGTGACCCTGAGCCTTGTGCTGCATTTCTGATACCAAACCGGAATAGGGTCCTCAGACTGGAATCGTGATCTCGAGACATGAACATCAGTTGTGATTCCAAACAGGAATATTGACCTAAGACTGGAATTGTGATTTCATTCCATGAACTGCTATTGTGAATCCAAACTGTAATTGTGACCTCGATCCTTGAACTGCAGTTGTGATTCCAAACGGGAGTTGTGGCCTCTACTGGAATTGTGACCCCGAGCCTTGAGCTGCACTTGTGATTCCAAACCAGTATAGGGTCATCAGACTAGAATCGTGTCTTCGAGCCTTGAACTTTAGTAGTGTTTCCTGACAGGATTTGGGGCCTAAGACTGGAATTGTGATCTTGAGAGTTGAAATGCAATTGTGATTCCAAACAGGATTCATGAACTCTGACTGGAATTGTGACCTCGAGCATTGAACATCAATCGTGATTCCCAACATGAATTCTATCCTCATACTGGAATTGTGGCCTCAAGACTTAAAATGCAAATGTGATTTCAAACTGGAATTCTGACCTCAAGCCTTGAAATGCAATTGTTATTTCAAACCGGAATTGTGAAATCAGGCCTTGAACTGCTAATATGATTCCAAACCGGAATTGTGACCTCAGACTAGAATTGTGACCTCGAGCCTTGAATAGCAGTTGTGATTCCGAACTGTAATTGTGACCTCGAGCCTTGAATTGCAGTTGTGATTCCAAACGGGAATTGTGGCCTCAGACTGGAACTATGACCCCGGAGCCTTGAGCTGCAGTACTGATTCCAAACAGCTATTGCGTCCTCAGACTGCAGTTGTGACTTCGAGCCTTGAATTTTAGTTGTGATTCCAAAGCCGTATTGTGGCCTCAGACTGGAATTGTGACCTCGAGGCTTGAACATCAATTGTGATTCCAAACAGGAATTGTGTCCTCATACTGGAATTGTGGCCTCATGACTTAAAATGCAAATGTGATTTGAAACTGGAATTGTGAACTCAAGCCTTGAACTGCAATTGTGATTCCAAATTGGAATTGTGAACTCAAGCCTTGAATAGCAGTTGTGATTCCAAACGGGAATTGTGGCCTCAGACTGGAATTGTGATCTCGAGCCTTGAACTGCAATTTTGATTCCAAACAAGAATTGTGACCGCAGACTGGATTTGTGACCTCGAGACTTGAACTACAATTGGATTTCAAACAGGAACTGGGGCCTCAGACTGGAATTGTGACCTCATTCCATGAACTCCTATTGTGATTCCAAACTGTAATAGTGAGCTCGAGCCTTGAACTGCAGTACTGATTCCAAACAGGAATTGGGGCCTCAGACTGGAATTGTGATCTCAAGACAGGAATAGCAGTTGTGATTCCAAACGGGAGTCGTGGCCTCAGACTGGAAATGTGACAACTAGGCTTGAGCTGCAGTTGTGACACCATACCAGAATTGAGTCTTCAGACTGGAATCGTCACCTCGAGCAATGTAGAGCAGTTACGATTCAGAGCCGGAATTGGGACCTCAAACTGGAACTGTGACTTCGAACCTTGAAATTAAGTTGTGATTCCAAATCGGAATTGGGTCCTCAGACTGGAATTGTGACCCTGAGCCTTGTGCTGCATCTGTGATACCAAACCGGAATTGGGTCCTCAGACTGGAATTGGGGGCTCAGACTGGAATTGTGATCTCGACCCTCGAACTGCAAATGTGATTCCAAACGGGATTTGTGACCACACACTGCATTTGTGACCTAGAGATCTGAGCTGCAGTTCTGATACCAAACCGCAATTGTGACCTCAGACTGGATTTGTGACCCCGAGCCTTGAGCTGCGGTTTTGATACCAAACCGGTATTGGGTCCTCAGACTGCAATTGTGTCTTCGAGCCTTGAACTTTAGTAGTGTTTCCTGACAGGATTTGGGGCCTAAGACTGGAATTGTGACCTCGAGGCTTGAATAGCAGTTGTAATACCAAACGGGAATTGTGGCCTCGGACTAGAACTGTGACTCCGAGCCTTGAGCTTCAGTTGTGATTCCAAACGGGAATTGAGGCCTCAGACTGGAATTGTGATCTCGACCCTTGAATTGTAAATGTGATTCCAAACGGGATTAGTGACCACACACTGAATTTGTGACCTAGAGATTTGAGCTGCAGTTGTGGAACCAAACCGATATCGGGACCTCAGACTGGAATTGTGACCCTGAACCTTAAGCTGCAGCTCTGAAATCAAACCGGAATTGGGGGCTTAGACTGGAATTGTGATCTCGAGACTTGAAATGTATTTGTGATACCAAACAGGATTCATGAACTCTGACTGCAATTGTGAGCTCAAGCCTTGAAGACCAGTTGTGATTCCAAACAGGAATTGTGTCCTCATACTGGAATTGTGGCCTCATGACTTAAAATGCAAATGTGATTTGACACTGGAATTGTGAACTCAAGCCTTGAACTGCAATTGTGATTCCAAATTGGAATTGTGAACTCAAGCCTTGAATAGCAGTTGTGATTCCAAACGGGAATTGTGGCCTCAGACTGGAATTGTGATCTCGAGCCTTGAACTGCAATTTTGATTCCAAACAAGAATTGTGACCGCAGACTGGATTTGTGACCTCGAGACTTGAACTACAATTGGATTTCAAACAGGAACTGGGGCCTCAGACTGGAATTGTGACCTCGTTCCATGAACTCCTATTGTGATTCCAAACTGTAATAGTGAGCTCGAGCCTTGAACTGCAGTACTGATTCCAAACAGGAATTGGGGCCTCAGACTGGAATTTTGATCTCGAGACAGGAATAGCAGTTGTGATTCCAAACGGGAATCGTGGCCTCAGACTGGAAATGTGACAACTAGGCTTGAGCTGCAGTTGTGATACCATACCGGAATTGAGTCTTCAGACTGGAATCGTCACCTCGAGCAATGTAGAGCAGTTGCGATTCAGAGCCGGAATTGGGACCTCAGACTGGAACAGTGACTTCAAACCATGAAATTAAGTTGTGATTCCAAAGCGGAATTGTGGCCTCAGACTTGAATTGTGACCCTGAGCCTTGTGCTGCATTTGTGATACCAAACCGGAATTGGGTCCTCAGACTGGAATCGTGATCTCGAGACATGAACATCAGTTGTGATTCCAACACGGAATTGGGGGCTCAGACTGGAATTGTGATCTCGAGCCTTGAACTGCCATTGTGATTTCAAATCGGAATTGGGTCCTCAGACTGGAATCGTGACCTCGAGACAGGATCAGCAGTTGTGATTCCAAACGGGAATTGTGGCCTCAGACTGGAATTGTGACCCCGAGCATTGAGCAGCAGTTGTGATTCCAGAGCGGAATTGTGGCCTCAGACTTGAATTGTGACCCTGAGCCTTGTGCTGCATTTCTGATACCAAACCGGAATAGGGTCCTCAGACTGGAATCGTGATCTCGAGACATGAACATCAGTTGTGATTCCAAACAGGAATATTGACCTAAGACTGGAATTGTGATTTCATTCCATGAACTGCTATTGTGAATCCAAACTGTAATTGTGACCTCGATCCTTGAACTGCAGTTGTGATTCCAAATGGGAGTTGTGGCCTCAGACTGGAATTGTGACCCCGAGCCTTGAGCTGCACTTGTGATTCCAAACCAGTATAGGGTCATCAGACTAGAATCGTGTCTTCGAGCCTTGAACTTTAGTAGTGTTTCCTGACAGGATTTGGGGCCTAAGACTGGAATTGTGATCTTGAGAGTTGAAATGCAATTGTGATTCCAAACAGGATTCATGAACTCTGACTGGAATTGTGACCTCGAGCATTGAACATCAATCGTGATTCCCAACATGAATTCTATCCTCATACTGGAATTGTGGCCTCAAGACTTAAAATGCAAATGTGATTTCAAACTGGAATTCTGACCTCAAGCCTTGAAATGCAATTGTTATTTCAAACCGGAATTGTGAAATCAGGCCTTGAACTGCTAATATGATTCCAAACCGGAATTGTGACCTCAGACTAGAATTGTGACCTCGAGCCTTGAATAGCAGTTGTGATTCCGAACTGTAATTGTGACCTCGAGCCTTGAATTGCAGTTGTGATTCCAAACGGGAATTGTGGCCTCAGACTGGAACTATGACCCCGGAGCCTTGAGCTGCAGTACTGATTCCAAACAGCTATTGCGTCCTCAGACTGCAGTTGTGACTTCGAGCCTTGAATTTTAGTTGTGATTCCAAAGCCGTATTGTGGCCTCAGACTGGAATTGTGACCTCGAGGCTTGAACATCAATTGTGATTCCAAACAGGAATTGTGTCCTCATACTGGAATTGTGGCCTCATGACTTAAAATGCAAATGTGATTTGAAACTGGAATTGTGAACTCAAGCCTTGAACTGCAATTGTGATTCCAAATTGGAATTGTGAACTCAAGCCTTGAATAGCAGTTGTGATTCCAAACGGGAATTGTGGCCTCAGACTGGAATTGTGATCTCGAGCCTTGAACTGCAATTTTGATTCCAAACAAGAATTGTGACCGCAGACTGGATTTGTGACCTCGAGACTTGAACTACAATTGGATTTCAAACAGGAACTGGGGCCTCAGACTGGAATTGTGACCTCATTCCATGAACTCCTATTGTGATTCCAAACTGTAATAGTGAGCTCGAGCCTTGAACTGCAGTACTGATTCCAAACAGGAATTGGGGCCTCAGACTGGAATTGTGATCTCAAGACAGGAATAGCAGTTGTGATTCCAAACGGGAGTCGTGGCCTCAGACTGGAAATGTGACAACTAGGCTTGAGCTGCAGTTGTGATACCATACCAGAATTGAGTCTTCAGACTGGAATCGTCACCTCGAGCAATGTAGAGCAGTTACGATTCAGAGCCGGAATTGGGACCTCAAACTGGAACTGTGACTACGAACCTTGAAATTAAGTTGTGATTCCAAATCGGAATTGGGTCCTCAGACTGGAATTGTGACCCTGAGCCTTGTGCTGCATCTGTGATACCAAACCGGAATTGGGTCCTCAGACTGGAATCGTGATCTCGAGACATGAACATCAGTTGTGATTCCAACACGGAATTGGGGGCTCAGACTGGAATTGTGATCTCGAGCCTTGAACTGCCATTGTGATTTCAAATCGGAATTGGGTCCTCAGACTGGAATCGTGACCTCGAGACAGGATCAGCAGTTGTGATTCCAAACGGGAATTGTGGCCTCAGACTGGAATTGTGACCCCGAGCATTGAGCAGCAGTTGTGATTCCAGAGCGGAATTGTGGCCTCAGACTTGAATTGTGACCCTGAGCCTTGTGCTGCATTTCTGATACCAAACCGGAATAGGGTCCTCAGACTGGAATCGTGATCTCGAGACATGAACATCAGTTGTGATTCCAAACAGGAATATTGACCTAAGACTGGAATTGTGATTTCATTCCATGAACTGCTATTGTGAATCTAAACTGTAATTGTGACCTCGATCCTTGAACTGCAGTTGTGATTCCAAACGGGAATTGTGGCCTCAGACTGGAATTGTGACCCCGAGCCTTGAGCTGCACTTGTGATTCCAAACCAGTATAGGGTCATCAGACTAGAATCGTGTCTTCGAGCCTTGAACTTTAGTAGTGTTTCCTGACAGGATTTGGGGCCTAAGACTGGAATTGTGATCTTGAGAGTTGAAATGCAATTGTGATTCCAAACAGGATTCATGAACTCTGACTGGAATTGTGACCTCGAGCATTGAACATCAATCGTGATTCCCAACATGAATTCTATCCTCATACTGGAATTGTGGCCTCAAGACTTAAAATGCAAATGTGATTTCAAACTGGAATTGTGACCTCAAGCCTTGAAATGCAATTGTTATTTCAAACCGGAATTGTGAAATCAAGCCTTGAACTGCTAATATGATTCCAAACCGGAATTGTGACCTCAGACTAGAATTGTGACCTCGAGCCTTGAATAGCAGTTGTGATTTTGAACTGTAATTGTGACCTCGAGCCTTGAATTGCAGTTGTGATTCCAAACGGGAATTGTGGCCTCAGACTGGAACTATGACCCCGGAGCCTTGAGCTGCAGTACTGATTCCAAACAGCTATTGCGTCCTCAGACTGCAGTTGTGACTTCGAGCCTTGAATTTTAGTTGTGATTCCAAAGCCGTATTGTGGCCTCAGACTGGAATTGTGACCTCGAGACTTGAACTACAATTGGATTTCAAACAGGAACTGGGGCCTCAGACTGGAATTGTGACCTCATTCCATGAACTCCTATTGTGATTCCAAACTGTAATAGTGAGCTCGAGCCTTGAACTGCAGTACTGATTCCAAACAGGAATTGGGGCCTCAGACTGGAATTGTGATCTCGAGACAGGAATAGCAGTTGTGATTCCAAACGGGAGTCGTGGCCTCAGACTGGAAATGTGACAACTAGGCTTGAGCTGCAGTTGTGACACCATACCGGAATTGAGTCTTCAGACTGGAATCGTCACCTCGAGCAATGTAGAGCAGTTGCGATTCAGAGCTGGAATTGGGACCTCAAACTGGAACTGTGACTACGAACCTTGAAATTAAGTTGTGATTCCAAATCGGAATTGGGTCCTCAGACTGGAATTGTGACCCTGAGCCTTGTGCTGCATCTGTGATACCAAACTGGAATTGGGTCCTCAGACTGGAATTGGGGGCTCAGACTGGAATTGTGATCTCGACCCTTGAACTGCAAATGTGATTCCAAACGGGATTTGTGACCACACACTGCATTTGTGACCTAGAGATTTGAGCTGCAGTTCTGATACCAAACCGCAATTGTGACCTCAGACTGGATTTGTGACCCCGAGCCTTGAGCTGCGGTTTTGATACCAAACCGGTATTGGGTCCTCAGACTGCAATTGTGTCTTCGAGCCTTGAACTTTAGTAGTGTTTCCTGACAGGATTTGGGGCCTAAGACTGGAATTGTGATCTCGAGACTTGAAATGTATTTGTGATACCAAACAGGATTCATGAACTCTGACTGCAATTGTGAGCTCAAGCCTTGAAGATCAGTTGTGATTCCAAACAGGAATTGTGTCCTCATACTGGAATTGTGGCCTCATGACTTAAAATGCAAATGTGATTTGAAACTGGAATTGTGTTCTCCAGCCTTGAAATGCAATTGTGATTCCAAACCGGAATTGTGAAATCAAGCCTTGAACTGCAATTGTGATTCCAAACCGGAATTGTGACCTCGAGGCTTGAATAGCAGTTGTAATTCCAAACGGGAATTGTGGCCTCAGACTAGAACTGTGACTCCGAGCCTTGAGCTTCAGTTGTGATTCCAAACGGGAATTGAGGCCTCAGACTGGAATTGTGATCTCGGGCCTTGAACTGCCATTGTGATTCCAAACGGGAATTGTGGCCTCAGACTGGAATTGTGACCGCGAGACATGAACACCAGTTGTGATTACAAAACGGAATTGGGGGCTCAGACTGGAATTGTGATCTCGGGCCTTGAACTGCCATTGTGATTCCAAACGGGAATTGTGGCCTCAGACTGGAATTGTGACCGCGAGACATGAACACCAGTTGTGATTACAAAACGGAATTGGGGGCTCAGACTGGAATTGTGATCTCGAGCCTTGAACTGCCATTGTGATTCCAAACAGGAATTGTGGCCTCAGACTGCAATTATGATCTTGAGCCTTGAACTGCAATTTTGATTCCAAACAAGAATTGTGACCTCAGACTGGATTTGTGACCTCGAGCCTTGGACTACAATTGTGATTTCAAACAGGAATTGTGGCCTCAGACTGGAATTGTGATCTCGAGACTTGAACTGCAATTGTGATTCCAAACTGGAATTGTAAACTCAAGCCTTGAACTGCAGTTGTGATTCCAAACGGGAATTGAGACCTCAGTCTGGCATTGTGATCTCAAGCCTTGAACTGCAATTGTGATTCCAAACCGGAATTGTGACCGCAGACTGGAATTGAGACCTCGAGCTTTGAACTGCAATTGTGATTCCAAACAGAAATTATGACCTCAGAGAGTAATTGTGACCTCATTCTATGAACTGCTATTGTGATTCCAAACTGGAATTGTGACCTCGAGCCTTGAACTCCAGTTGTGATTCCAAACAGGACTTGTGACCTCAGACTGGAATTGTGACCTCGAGCCTTGACCGGCAGTTGTGAGTCCAACTGGGAATTGGGGCCTCAGACTGGAATTGTGACTCCTAGCCATGATCTGCAGTACTGATTCCAAACGGGAATTGTGGCCTCAGACTGGAATTGTGATCTCGAGACAGGAATAGCAGTTGTGATTCCAAACGGGAATCGTGGCCTCAGACTGGAAATGTGACAACTAGGCTTGAGCTGCAGTTGTGATACCATACCGGAATTGAGTCTTCAGACTGGAATCATCACCTCGAGCAATGTAGAGCAGTTACGATTCAGAGCCGGAATTGGGACCTCAGACTGGAACTGTGACTTCGAACCTTGAAATTAAGTTGTGATTCCAAAGCGGAATTGTGGCCTCAGACTTGAATTGTGACCCTGAGCCTTGTGCTGCATCTGTGATACCAAACCGGAATTGGGTCTTCAGACTGGAATTGTGACCTCGAGACATGAACAGCAGTTGTGATTATAAAACGGAATTGGGGGCTCAGACTGAAATTGTGATATTCACCCTAGAACTGCAAATGTGATTCCAAACGGGATTTGTGACCACACACTGAATTTGTGACCTAGAGATTTGAGCTGCAGTTGTGATACCAAACCGATATTGGGATCTCAGACAGGAATTGTGTTCTCCAGGCTTGTACTGCAATTGTGATTCCAAACTGGAATTGTGACCTAAGACTGGAATCGTGACCTCGAGACAGGATCAGTAGATGTGATTCCAAACGGGAATTGTGGCCTCAGACTGGAATGGTGACCCCGAGACTTGAACAGCACTTCTGATTCCAAACCGGAATTGTGACGGCAGACTGGAATTGAGACCTCGAACTTTGAACTGCAATTGTGATTCCAAACAGAAACTTTGACCTCAGAGAGTAATTGTGACCTCATTCTATGATCTGCTATTGTGATTCCAAACTGGAATTGTGACCTCGAGCCTTGAACTCCAGTTGTGATTCCAAACAGGACTTGTGACCTCAGACTGGAATTGTGACCTCGAGACTTGACCGGCAGTTGTGAGTCCAACTGGGAATTGGGGCCTCAGACTGGAATTGTGACTCCTAGCCATGATCTGCAGTACTGATTCCAAACAGGAATTGGGGCCTCAGACTGGAATTGTGATCTCGAGACAGGAATAGCAGTTGTGATTCCAAACAGGAATCGTGGCCTCAGACTGGAAATGTGACAACTAGGCTTGAGCTGCAGTTGTGATACCATACCGGAATTGAGTCTTCAGACTGGAATCGTCACCTCGAGCAATGTAGAGCAGTTACGATTCAGAGCCGGAACTGGGACCTCAGACTGGAACAGTGACTTCAAACCTTGAAATTAAGTTGTGATTCCAAAGCGGAATTGTGGCCTCAGACTTGAATTGTGACCCTGAGCCTTGTGCTGCATTTGTGATACCAAACCGGAATTGGGTCCTCAGACTGGAATCGTGATCTCGAGACATGAACATCAGTTGTGATTCCAACACGGAATTGGGGGCTCAGACTGGAATTGTGATCTCGAGCCTTGAACTGCCATTGTGATTTCAAATCGGAATTGGGTCCTCAGACTGGAATCGTGACCTCGAGACAGGATCAGCAGTTGTGATTCCAAACGGGAATTGTGGCCTCAGACTGGAATTGTGACCCCGAGCATTGAGCAGCAGTTGTGATTCCAAAGCGGAATTGTGGCCTCAGACTTGAATTGTGACCCTGAGCCTTGTGCTGCATCTGTGATACCAAACCGGAATTGGGTCCTCAGACTGGAATCGTGATCTCGAGACATGAACATCAGTTGTGATTCCAAACAGGAATATTGACCTAAGACTGGAATTGTGATTTCATTCCATGAACTGCTATTGTGAATCCAAACTGTAATTGTGATCTCGGGCCTTGAACTGCCATTGTGATTCCAAACGGGAATTGTGGCCTCAGACTGGATTTGTGACCCCGAGCCTTGAGCTGTGGTTTTGATACCAAACCAGTATAGGGTCATCAGACTAGAATCGTGTCTTCGAGCCTTGAACTTTAGTAGTGTTTCCTGACAGGATTTGGGGCCTAAGACTGGAATTGTGATCTCGAGACTTGAAATGTATTTGTGATACCAAACAGTATTCATGAACTCTGACTGCAATTGTGAGCTCAAGCCTTGAAGATCAGTTGTGATTCCAAACAGGAATTGTGTCCTCATACTGGAATTGTGGCCTCATGACTTAAAATGCAAATGTGATTTGAAACTGGAATTGTGTTCTCCAGCCTTGAAATGCAATTGTGATTCCAAACCGGAATTGTGAAATCAAGCCTTGAACTGCAATTGTGATTCCAAACCGGAATTGTGACCTCGAGGCTTGAATAGCAGTTGTAATTCCAAACGGGAATTGTGGCCTCAGACTAGAACTGTGACTCCGAGCCTTGAGCTTCAGTTGTGATTCCAAACGGGAATTGAGGCCTCAGACTGGAATTGTGATCTCGACCCTTGAATTGTAAATGTGATTCCAAACGGGATTAGTGACCACACACTGAATTTGTGACCTAGAGATTTGAGCTGCAGTTGTGGAACCAAACCGATATCGGGACCTCAGACTGGAATTGTGACCCTGAACCTTAAGCTGCAGCTCTGAAATCAAACCGGAATTGGGGGCTCAGACTGGAATTGTGATCACGGGCCTTGAACTGCCATTGTGATTCCAAACGGGAATTGTGGCCTCAGACTGGAATTGTGACCGCGAGACATGAACAGCAGTTGTGATTACAAAACGGAATTGGGGGCTCAGACTGGAATTGTGATCTCGAGCCTTGAACTGCCATTGTGATTCCAAACAGGAATTGTGGCCTCAGACTGCAATTGTGATCTTGAGCCTTGAACTGCAATTTTGATTCCAAACAAGAATTGTGACCTCAGACTGGATTTGTGACCTCGAGCCTTGGACTACAATTGGATTTCAAACAGGAATTGTGGCCTCAGACTGGAATTGTGACCTCGAGACTTGAACTGCAATTGTGATTCCAAACTGGAATTGTAAACTCAAGCCTTCAATAGCAGTTCTGATTCCAAAGCGGAATTGTGGCCTCAGACTTGAATTGTGACCCTGAGCCTTGTGCTGCATTTGTGATACCAAACCGGAATTGGGTCCTCAGACTGGAATCGTGATCTCGAGACGTGAACATCAGTTGTGATTCCAACACGGAATTGGGGGCTCAGACTGGAATTGTGATCTCGAGCCTTGAACTGCCATTGTGATTTCAAATCGGAATTGGGTCCTCAGACTGGAATCGTGACCTCGAGACAGGATCAGCAGTTGTGATTCCAAACGGGAATTGTGGCCTCAGACTGGAATTGTGACCCCAAGCATTGAGCAGCAGTTGTGATTCCAAAGCGTAATTGTGACCTCAGTCTGGCATTGTGATCTCAAGCCTTGAACTGCAATTGTGATTCCAAACCGGAATTGTGACGTCAGTCTGGAATTGAGACCTCGAGCTTTGAACTGCAATTGTGATTCCAAACAGAAATTATGACCTCAGAGAGTAATTGTGACCTCATTCCATGAACTCCTATTGTGATTCCAAACTGTAATAGTGAGCTCGAGCCTTGAACTGCAGTACTGATTCCAAACAGGAATTGGGGCCTCAGACTGGAATTGTGATCTCGAGACAGGAATAGCAGTTGTGATTCCAAACGGGAATCGTGGCCTCAGACTGGAAATGTGACAACTAGGCTTGAGCTGCAGTTGTGATACCATACCGGAATTGAGTCTTCAGACTGGAATCATCACCTCGAGCAATGTAGAGCAGTTACGATTCAGAGCCGGAATTGGGACCTCAGACTGGAACTGTGACTTCGAACCTTGAAATTAAGTTGTGATTCCAAAGCGGAATTGTGGCCTCAGACTTGAATTGTGACCCTGAGCCTTGTGCTGCATCTGTGATACCAAACCGGAATTGGGTCTTCAGACTGGAATTGTGACCTCGAGACATGAACAGCAGTTGTGATTACAAAACGGAATTGGGGGCTCAGACTGAAATTGTGATATTCACCCTAGAACTGCAAATGTGATTCCAAACGGGATTTGTGACCACACACTGAATTTGTGACCTAGAGATTTGAGCTGCAGTTGTGATACCAAACCGATATTGGGACCTCAGACAGGAATTGTGTTATCCAGCCTCGTACTGCAATTGTGATTCCAAACTGGAATTGTGACCTAAGACTGGAATCGTGACCTCGAGACAGGATCAGCAGTTGTGATTCCAAACGGGAATTGTGGCCTCAGACTGGAATTATGACCCCGGAGCCTTGAGCTGCAGTACTGATTCCAAACAGCTATTGCGTCCTCAGACTGCAGTTGTGACTTCGAGCCTTGAATTTTAGTTGTGATTCCAAAGCCGTATTGTGGCCTCAGACTGGAATTGTGACCTCGAGGCTTGAACATCAATTGTGATTCCAAACAGGAATTGTGTCCTCATACTGGAATTGTGGCCTCATGACTTAAAATGCAAATGTGATTTGAAACTGGAATTGTGAACTCAAGCCTTGAACTGCAATTGTGATTCCAAATTGGAATTGTGAACTCAAGCCTTGAATAGCAGTTGTGATTCCAAACGGGAATTGTGGCCTCAGACTGGAATTGTGATCTCGAGCCTTGAACTGCAATTTTGATTCCAAACAAGAATTGTGACCGCAGACTGGATTTGTGACCTCGAGACTTGAACTACAATTGGATTTCAAACAGGAACTGGGGCCTCAGACTGGAATTGTGACCTCATTCCATGAACTCCTATTGTGATTCCAAACTGTAATAGTGAGCTCGAGCCTTGAACTGCAGTACTGATTCCAAACAGGAATTGGGGCCTCAGACTGGAATTGTGATCTCGAGACAGGAATAGCAGTTGTGATTCCAAACGGGAGTCGTGGCCTCAGACTGGAAATGTGACAACTAGGCTTGAGCTGCAGTTGTGATACCATACCGGAGTCTTCAGACTGGAATCGTCACCTCGAGCAATGTAGAGCAGTTGCGATTCAGAGCTGGAATTGGGACCTCAAACTGGAACTGTGACTACGAACCTTGAAATTAAATTGTGATTCCAAATCGGAATTGGGTCCTCAGACTGGAATTGTGACCCTGAGCCTTGTGCTGCATCTGTGATACCAAACCGGAATTAGGTCCTCAGACTGGAATTGGGGGCTCAGACTGGAATTGTGATCTCGAGACTTGAACTGCAATTGTGATTCCAAACTGGAATTGTAAACTCAAGCCTTGAATAGCAGTTGTGATTCCAAACGGGAATTGAGACCTCAGTCTGGCATTGTGATCTCAAGCCTTGAACTGCAATTGTGATTCCAAACCGGAATTGTGACCGCAGACTGGAATTGAGACCTCGAGCTTTGAACTGCAATTGTGATTCCAAACAGAAATTATGACCTCAGAGAGTAATTGTGACCTCATTCCATGAACTCCTATTGTGATTCCAAACTGTAATAGTGAGCTCGAGCCTTGAACTGCAGTACTGATTCCAAACAGGAATTGGGGCCTCAGACTGGAATTGTGATCTCGAGACAGGAATAGCAGTTGTGATTCCAAACGGGAATCGTGGCCTCAGACTGGAAATGTGACAACTAGGCTTGAGCTGCAGTTGTGATACCATACCGGAATTGAGTCTTCAGACTGGAATCATCACCTCGAGCAATGTAGAGCAGTTACGATTCAGAGCCGGAATTGGGACCTCAGACTGGAACTGTGACTTCGAACCTTGAAATTAAGTTGTGATTCCAAAGCGGAATTGTGGCCTCAGACTTGAATTGTGACCCTGAGCCTTGTGCTGCATCTGTGATACCAAACCGGAATTGGGTCTTCAGACTGGAATTGTGACCTCGAGACATGAACAGCAGTTGTGATTACAAAACGGAATTGGGGGCTCAGACTGAAATTGTGATATTCACCCTAGAACTGCAAATGTGATTCCAAACGGGATTTGTGACCACACACTGAATTTGTGACCTAGAGATTTGAGCTGCAGTTGTGATACCAAACCGATATTGGGACCTCAGACAGGAATTGTGTTCTCCAGGCTTGTACTGCAATTGTGATTCCAAACTGGAATTGTGACCTAAGACTGGAATCGTGACCTCGAGACAGGATCAGCAGTTGTGATTCCAAACGGGAATTGTGGCCTCAGACTGGAATGGTGACCCCGAGACTTGAACAGCACTTCTGATTCCAAACCGGAATTGTGACGGCAGACTGGAATTGAGACCTCGAACTTTGAACTGCAATTGTGATTCCAAACAGAAACTTTGACCTCAGAGAGTAATTGTGACCTCATTCTATGAACTGCTATTGTGATTCCAAACTGGAATTGTGACCTCGAGCCTTGAACTCCAGTTGTGATTCCAAACAGGACTTGTGACCTCAGACTGGAATTGTGACCTCGAGCCTTGACCGGCAGTTGTGAGTCCAACTGGGAATTGGGGCCTCAGACTGGAATTGTGACTCCTAGCCATGATCTGCAGTACTGATTCCAAACGGGAATTGTGGCCTCAGACTGGAATTGTGATCTCGAGACAGGAATAGCAGTTGTGATTCCAAACGGGAATCGTGGCCTCAGACTGGAAATGTGACAACTAGGCTTGAGCTGCAGTTGTGATACCATACCGGAATTGAGTCTTCAGACTGGAATCGTCACCTCGAGCAATGTAGAGCAGTTGCGATTCAGAGCCGGAATTGGGACCTCAGACTGGAACAGTGACTTCAAACCATGAAATTAAGTTGTGATTCCAAAGCGGAATTGTGGCCTCAGACTTGAATTGTGACCCTGAGCCTTGTGCTGCATTTGTGATACCAAACCGGAATTGGGTCCTCAGACTGGAATCGTGATCTCGAGACATGAACATCAGTTGTGATTCCAACACGGAATTGGGGGCTCAGACTGGAATTGTGATCTCGAGCCTTGAACTGCCATTGTGATTTCAAATCGGAATTGGGTCCTCAGACTGGAATCGTGACCTCGAGACAGGATCAGCAGTTGTGATTCCAAACGGGAATTGTGGCCTCAGACTGGAATTGTGACCCCGAGCATTGAGCAGCAGTTGTGATTCCAGAGCGGAATTGTGGCCTCAGACTTGAATTGTGACCCTGAGCCTTGTGCTGCATTTCTGATACCAAACCGGAATAGGGTCCTCAGACTGGAATCGTGATCTCGAGACATGAACATCAGTTGTGATTCCAAACAGGAATATTGACCTAAGACTGGAATTGTGATTTCATTCCATGAACTGCTATTGTGAATCCAAACTGTAATTGTGACCTCGATCCTTGAACTGCAGTTGTGATTCCAAACGGGAGTTGTGGCCTCAGACTGGAATTGTGACCCCGAGCCTTGAGCTGCACTTGTGATTCCAAACCAGTATAGGGTCATCAGACTAGAATCGTGTCTTCGAGCCTTGAACTTTAGTAGTGTTTCCTGACAGGATTTGGGGCCTAAGACTGGAATTGTGATCTTGAGAGTTGAAATGCAATTGTGATTCCAAACAGGATTCATGAACTCTGACTGGAATTGTGACCTCGAGCATTGAACATCAATCGTGATTCCCAACATGAATTCTATCCTCATACTGGAATTGTGGCCTCAAGACTTAAAATGCAAATGTGATTTCAAACTGGAATTGTGACCTCAAGCCTTGAAATGCAATTGTTATTTCAAACCGGAATTGTGAAATCAGGCCTTGAACTGCTAATATGATTCCAAACCGGAATTGTGACCTCAGACTAGAATTGTGACCTCGAGCCTTGAATAGCAGTTGTGATTCCGAACTGTAATTGTGACCTCGAGCCTTGAATTGCAGTTGTGATTCCAAACGGGAATTGTGGCCTCAGACTGGAACTATGACCCCGGAGCCTTGAGCTGCAGTACTGATTCCAAACAGCTATTGCGTCCTCAGACTGCAGTTGTGACTTCGAGCCTTGAATTTTAGTTGTGATTCCAAAGCCGTATTGTGGCCTCAGACTGGAATTGTGACCTCGAGGCTTGAACATCAATTGTGATTCCAAACAGGAATTGTGTCCTCATACTGGAATTGTGGCCTCATGACTTAAAATGCAAATGTGATTTGAAACTGGAATTGTGAACTCAAGCCTTGAACTGCAATTGTGATTCCAAATTGGAATTGTGAACTCAAGCCTTGAATAGCAGTTGTGATTCCAAACGGGAATTGTGGCCTCAGACTGGAATTGTGATCTCGAGCCTTGAACTGCAATTTTGATTCCAAACAAGAATTGTGACCGCAGACTGGATTTGTGACCTCGAGACTTGAACTACAATTGGATTTCAAACAGGAACTGGGGCCTCAGACTGGAATTGTGACCTCATTCCATGAACTCCTATTGTGATTCCAAACTGTAATAGTGAGCTCGAGCCTTGAACTGCAGTACTGATTCCAAACAGGAATTGGGGCCTCAGACTGGAATTGTGATCTCAAGACAGGAATAGCAGTTGTGATTCCAAACGGGAGTCGTGGCCTCAGACTGGAAATGTGACAACTAGGCTTGAGCTGCAGTTGTGACACCATACCAGAATTGAGTCTTCAGACTGGAATCGTCACCTCGAGCAATGTAGAGCAGTTACGATTCAGAGCCGGAATTGGGACCTCAAACTGGAACTGTGACTACGAACCTTGAAATTAAGTTGTGATTCCAAATCGGAATTGGGTCCTCAGACTGGAATTGTGACCCTGAGCCTTGTGCTGCATCTGTGATACCAAACCGGAATTGGGTCCTCAGACTGGAATTGGGGGCTCAGACTGGAATTGTGATCTCGACCCTCGAACTGCAAATGTGATTCCAAACGGGATTTGTGACCACACACTGCATTTGTGACCTAGAGATCTGAGCTGCAGTTCTGATACCAAACCGCAATTGTGACCTCAGACTGGATTTGTGACCCCGAGCCTTGAGCTGCGGTTTTGATACCAAACCGGTATTGGGTCCTCAGACTGCAATTGTGTCTTCGAGCCTTGAACTTTAGTAGTGTTTCCTGACAGGATTTGGGGCCTAAGACTGGAATTGTGACCTCGAGGCTTGAATAGCAGTTGTAATACCAAACGGGAATTGTGGCCTCGGACTAGAACTGTGACTCCGAGCCTTGAGCTTCAGTTGTGATTCCAAACGGGAATTGAGGCCTCAGACTGGAATTGTGATCTCGACCCTTGAATTGTAAATGTGATTCCAAACGGGATTAGTGACCACACACTGAATTTGTGACCTAGAGATTTGAGCTGCAGTTGTGGAACCAAACCGATATCGGGACCTCAGACTGGAATTGTGACCCTGAACCTTAAGCTGCAGCTCTGAAATCAAACCGGAATTGGGGGCTTAGACTGGAATTGTGATCTCGAGACTTGAAATGTATTTGTGATACCAAACAGGATTCATGAACTCTGACTGCAATTGTGAGCTCAAGCCTTGAAGACCAGTTGTGATTCCAAACAGGAATTGTGTCCTCATACTGGAATTGTGGCCTCATGACTTAAAATGCAAATGTGATTTGACACTGGAATTGTGAACTCAAGCCTTGAACTGCAATTGTGATTCCAAATTGGAATTGTGAACTCAAGCCTTGAATAGCAGTTGTGATTCCAAACGGGAATTGTGGCCTCAGACTGGAATTGTGATCTCGAGCCTTGAACTGCAATTTTGATTCCAAACAAGAATTGTGACCGCAGACTGGATTTGTGACCTCGAGACTTGAACTACAATTGGATTTCAAACAGGAACTGGGGCCTCAGACTGGAATTGTGACCTCGTTCCATGAACTCCTATTGTGATTCCAAACTGTAATAGTGAGCTCGAGCCTTGAACTGCAGTACTGATTCCAAACAGGAATTGGGGCCTCAGACTGGAATTTTGATCTCGAGACAGGAATAGCAGTTGTGATTCCAAACGGGAATCGTGGCCTCAGACTGGAAATGTGACAACTAGGCTTGAGCTGCAGTTGTGATACCATACCGGAATTGAGTCTTCAGACTGGAATCGTCACCTCGAGCAATGTAGAGCAGTTGCGATTCAGAGCCGGAATTGGGACCTCAGACTGGAACAGTGACTTCAAACCATGAAATTAAGTTGTGATTCCAAAGCGGAATTGTGGCCTCAGACTTGAATTGTGACCCTGAGCCTTGTGCTGCATTTGTGATACCAAACCGGAATTGGGTCCTCAGACTGGAATCGTGATCTCGAGACATGAACATCAGTTGTGATTCCAACACGGAATTGGGGGCTCAGACTGGAATTGTGATCTCGAGCCTTGAACTGCCATTGTGATTTCAAATCGGAATTGGGTCCTCAGACTGGAATCGTGACCTCGAGACAGGATCAGCAGTTGTGATTCCAAACGGGAATTGTGGCCTCAGACTGGAATTGTGACCCCGAGCATTGAGCAGCAGTTGTGATTCCAGAGCGGAATTGTGGCCTCAGACTTGAATTGTGACCCTGAGCCTTGTGCTGCATTTCTGATACCAAACCGGAATAGGGTCCTCAGACTGGAATCGTGATCTCGAGACATGAACATCAGTTGTGATTCCAAACAGGAATATTGACCTAAGACTGGAATTGTGATTTCATTCCATGAACTGCTATTGTGAATCCAAACTGTAATTGTGACCTCGATCCTTGAACTGCAGTTGTGATTCCAAATGGGAGTTGTGGCCTCAGACTGGAATTGTGACCCCGAGCCTTGAGCTGCACTTGTGATTCCAAACCAGTATAGGGTCATCAGACTAGAATCGTGTCTTCGAGCCTTGAACTTTAGTAGTGTTTCCTGACAGGATTTGGGGCCTAAGACTGGAATTGTGATCTTGAGAGTTGAAATGCAATTGTGATTCCAAACAGGATTCATGAACTCTGACTGGAATTGTGACCTCGAGCATTGAACATCAATCGTGATTCCCAACATGAATTCTATCCTCATACTGGAATTGTGGCCTCAAGACTTAAAATGCAAATGTGATTTCAAACTGGAATTGTGACCTCAAGCCTTGAAATGCAATTGTTATTTCAAACCGGAATTGTGAAATCAGGCCTTGAACTGCTAATATGATTCCAAACCGGAATTGTGACCTCAGACTAGAATTGTGACCTCGAGCCTTGAATAGCAGTTGTGATTCCGAACTGTAATTGTGACCTCGAGCCTTGAATTGCAGTTGTGATTCCAAACGGGAATTGTGGCCTCAGACTGGAACTATGACCCCGGAGCCTTGAGCTGCAGTACTGATTCCAAACAGCTATTGCGTCCTCAGACTGCAGTTGTGACTTCGAGCCTTGAATTTTAGTTGTGATTCCAAAGCCGTATTGTGGCCTCAGACTGGAATTGTGACCTCGAGGCTTGAACATCAATTGTGATTCCAAACAGGAATTGTGTCCTCATACTGGAATTGTGGCCTCATGACTTAAAATGCAAATGTGATTTGAAACTGGAATTGTGAACTCAAGCCTTGAACTGCAATTGTGATTCCAAATTGGAATTGTGAACTCAAGCCTTGAATAGCAGTTGTGATTCCAAACGGGAATTGTGGCCTCAGACTGGAATTGTGATCTCGAGCCTTGAACTGCAATTTTGATTCCAAACAAGAATTGTGACCGCAGACTGGATTTGTGACCTCGAGACTTGAACTACAATTGGATTTCAAACAGGAACTGGGGCCTCAGACTGGAATTGTGACCTCATTCCATGAACTCCTATTGTGATTCCAAACTGTAATAGTGAGCTCGAGCCTTGAACTGCAGTACTGATTCCAAACAGGAATTGGGGCCTCAGACTGGAATTGTGATCTCAAGACAGGAATAGCAGTTGTGATTCCAAACGGGAGTCGTGGCCTCAGACTGGAAATGTGACAACTAGGCTTGAGCTGCAGTTGTGATACCATACCAGAATTGAGTCTTCAGACTGGAATCGTCACCTCGAGCAATGTAGAGCAGTTACGATTCAGAGCCGGAATTGGGACCTCAGACTGGAACTGTGACTTCGAACCTTGAAATTAAGTTGTGATTCCAAAGCGGAATTGTGGCCTCAGACTTGAATTGTGACCCTGAGCCTTGTGCTGCATCTGTGATACCAAACCGGAATTGGGTCTTCAGACTGGAATTGTGACCTCGAGACATGAACAGCAGTTGTGATTACAAAACGGAATTGGGGGCTCAGACTGAAATTGTGATATTCACCCTAGAACTGCAAATGTGATTCCAAACGGGATTTGTGACCACACACTGAATTTGTGACCTAGAGATTTGAGCTGCAGTTGTGATACCAAACCGATATTGGGACCTCAGACAGGAATTGTGTTCTCCAGGCTTGTACTGCAATTGTGATTCCAAACTGGAATTGTGACCTAAGACTGGAATCGTGACCTCGAGACAGGATCAGCAGTTGTGATTCCAAACGGGAATTGTGGCCTCAGACTGGAATGGTGACCCCGAGACTTGAACAGCACTTCTGATTCCAAACCGGAATTGTGACGGCAGACTGGAATTGAGACCTCGAACTTTGAACTGCAATTGTGATTCCAAACAGAAACTTTGACCTCAGAGAGTAATTGTGACCTCATTCTATGAACTGCTATTGTGATTCCAAACTGGAATTGTGACCTCGAGCCTTGAACTCCAGTTGTGATTCCAAACAGGACTTGTGACCTCAGACTGGAATTGTGACCTCGAGCCTTGACCGGCAGTTGTGAGTCCAACTGGGAATTGGGGCCTCAGACTGGAATTGTGACTCCTAGCCATGATCTGCAGGACTGATTCCAAACGGGAATTGTGGCCTCAGACTGGAATTTTGATCTCGAGACAGGAATAGCAGTTGTGATTCCAAACGGGAATCGTGGCCTCAGACTGGAAATGTGACAACTAGGCTTGAGCTGCAGTTGTGATACCATACCGGAATTGAGTCTTCAGACTGGAATCGTCACCTCGAGCAATGTAGAGCAGTTGCGATTCAGAGCCGGAATTGGGACCTCAGACTGGAACAGTGACTTCAAACCATGAAATTAAGTTGTGATTCCAAAGCGGAATTGTGGCCTCAGACTTGAATTGTGACCCTGAGCCTTGTGCTGCATTTGTGATACCAAACCGGAATTGGGTCCTCAGACTGGAATCGTGATCTCGAGACATGAACATCAGTTGTGATTCCAACACGGAATTGGGGGCTCAGACTGGAATTGTGATCTCGAGCCTTGAACTGCCATTGTGATTTCAAATCGGAATTGGGTCCTCAGACTGGAATCGTGACCTCGAGACAGGATCAGCAGTTGTGATTCCAAACGGGAATTGTGGCCTCAGACTGGAATTGTGACCCCGAGCATTGAGCAGCAGTTGTGATTCCAGAGCGGAATTGTGGCCTCAGACTTGAATTGTGACCCTGAGCCTTGTGCTGCATTTCTGATACCAAACCGGAATAGGGTCCTCAGACTGGAATCGTGATCTCGAGACATGAACATCAGTTGTGATTCCAAACAGGAATATTGACCTAAGACTGGAATTGTGATTTCATTCCATGAACTGCTATTGTGAATCCAAACTGTAATTGTGACCTCGATCCTTGAACTGCAGTTGTGATTCCAAACGGGAGTTGTGGCCTCAGACTGGAATTGTGACCCCGAGCCTTGAGCTGCACTTGTGATTCCAAACCAGTATAGGGTCATCAGACTAGAATCGTGTCTTCGAGCCTTGAACTTTAGTAGTGTTTCCTGACAGGATTTGGGGCCTAAGACTGGAATTGTGATCTTGAGAGTTGAAATGCAATTGTGATTCCAAACAGGATTCATGAACTCTGACTGGAATTGTGACCTCGAGCATTGAACATCAATCGTGATTCCCAACATGAATTCTATCCTCATACTGGAATTGTGGCCTCAAGACTTAAAATGCAAATGTGATTTCAAACTGGAATTCTGACCTCAAGCCTTGAAATGCAATTGTTATTTCAAACCGGAATTGTGAAATCAGGCCTTGAACTGCTAATATGATTCCAAACCGGAATTGTGACCTCAGACTAGAATTGTGACCTCGAGCCTTGAATAGCAGTTGTGATTCCGAACTGTAATTGTGACCTCGAGCCTTGAATTGCAGTTGTGATTCCAAACGGGAATTGTGGCCTCAGACTGGAACTATGACCCCGGAGCCTTGAGCTGCAGTACTGATTCCAAACAGCTATTGCGTCCTCAGACTGCAGTTGTGACTTCGAGCCTTGAATTTTAGTTGTGATTCCAAAGCCGTATTGTGGCCTCAGACTGGAATTGTGACCTCGAGGCTTGAACATCAATTGTGATTCCAAACAGGAATTGTGTCCTCATACTGGAATTGTGGCCTCATGACTTAAAATGCAAATGTGATTTGAAACTGGAATTGTGAACTCAAGCCTTGAACTGCAATTGTGATTCCAAATTGGAATTGTGAACTCAAGCCTTGAATAGCAGTTGTGATTCCAAACGGGAATTGTGGCCTCAGACTGGAATTGTGATCTCGAGCCTTGAACTGCAATTTTGATTCCAAACAAGAATTGTGACCGCAGACTGGATTTGTGACCTCGAGACTTGAACTACAATTGGATTTCAAACAGGAACTGGGGCCTCAGACTGGAATTGTGACCTCATTCCATGAACTCCTATTGTGATTCCAAACTGTAATAGTGAGCTCGAGCCTTGAACTGCAGTACTGATTCCAAACAGGAATTGGGGCCTCAGACTGGAATTGTGATCTCAAGACAGGAATAGCAGTTGTGATTCCAAACGGGAGTCGTGGCCTCAGACTGGAAATGTGACAACTAGGCTTGAGCTGCAGTTGTGACACCATACCAGAATTGAGTCTTCAGACTGGAATCGTCACCTCGAGCAATGTAGAGCAGTTACGATTCAGAGCCGGAATTGGGACCTCAAACTGGAACTGTGACTACGAACCTTGAAATTAAGTTGTGATTCCAAATCGGAATTGGGTCCTCAGACTGGAATTGTGACCCTGAGCCTTGTGCTGCATCTGTGATACCAAACCGGAATTGGGTCCTCAGACTGGAATTGGGGGCTCAGACTGGAATTGTGATCTCGACCCTCGAACTGCAAATGTGATTCCAAACGGGATTTGTGACCACACACTGCATTTGTGACCTAGAGATCTGAGCTGCAGTTCTGATACCAAACCGCAATTGTGACCTCAGACTGGATTTGTGACCCCGAGCCTTGAGCTGCGGTTTTGATACCAAACCGGTATTGGGTCCTCAGACTGCAATTGTGTCTTCGAGCCTTGAACTTTAGTAGTGTTTCCTGACAGGATTTGGGGCCTAAGACTGGAATTGTGACCTCGAGGCTTGAATAGCAGTTGTAATACCAAACGGGAATTGTGGCCTCGGACTAGAACTGTGACTCCGAGCCTTGAGCTTCAGTTGTGATTCCAAACGGGAATTGAGGCCTCAGACTGGAATTGTGATCTCGACCCTTGAATTGTAAATGTGATTCCAAACGGGATTAGTGACCACACACTGAATTTGTGACCTAGAGATTTGAGCTGCAGTTGTGGAACCAAACCGATATCGGGACCTCAGACTGGAATTGTGACCCTGAACCTTAAGCTGCAGCTCTGAAATCAAACCGGAATTGGGGGCTTAGACTGGAATTGTGATCTCGAGACTTGAAATGTATTTGTGATACCAAACAGGATTCATGAACTCTGACTGCAATTGTGAGCTCAAGCCTTGAAGACCAGTTGTGATTCCAAACAGGAATTGTGTCCTCATACTGGAATTGTGGCCTCATGACTTAAAATGCAAATGTGATTTGACACTGGAATTGTGAACTCAAGCCTTGAACTGCAATTGTGATTCCAAATTGGAATTGTGAACTCAAGCCTTGAATAGCAGTTGTGATTCCAAACGGGAATTGTGGCCTCAGACTGGAATTGTGATCTCGAGCCTTGAACTGCAATTTTGATTCCAAACAAGAATTGTGACCGCAGACTGGATTTGTGACCTCGAGACTTGAACTACAATTGGATTTCAAACAGGAACTGGGGCCTCAGACTGGAATTGTGACCTCGTTCCATGAACTCCTATTGTGATTCCAAACTGTAATAGTGAGCTCGAGCCTTGAACTGCAGTACTGATTCCAAACAGGAATTGGGGCCTCAGACTGGAATTTTGATCTCGAGACAGGAATAGCAGTTGTGATTCCAAACGGGAATCGTGGCCTCAGACTGGAAATGTGACAACTAGGCTTGAGCTGCAGTTGTGATACCATACCGGAATTGAGTCTTCAGACTGGAATCGTCACCTCGAGCAATGTAGAGCAGTTGCGATTCAGAGCCGGAATTGGGACCTCAGACTGGAACAGTGACTTCAAACCATGAAATTAAGTTGTGATTCCAAAGCGGAATTGTGGCCTCAGACTTGAATTGTGACCCTGAGCCTTGTGCTGCATTTGTGATACCAAACCGGAATTGGGTCCTCAGACTGGAATCGTGATCTCGAGACATGAACATCAGTTGTGATTCCAACACGGAATTGGGGGCTCAGACTGGAATTGTGATCTCGAGCCTTGAACTGCCATTGTGATTTCAAATCGGAATTGGGTCCTCAGACTGGAATCGTGACCTCGAGACAGGATCAGCAGTTGTGATTCCAAACGGGAATTGTGGCCTCAGACTGGAATTGTGACCCCGAGCATTGAGCAGCAGTTGTGATTCCAGAGCGGAATTGTGGCCTCAGACTTGAATTGTGACCCTGAGCCTTGTGCTGCATTTCTGATACCAAACCGGAATAGGGTCCTCAGACTGGAATCGTGATCTCGAGACATGAACATCAGTTGTGATTCCAAACAGGAATATTGACCTAAGACTGGAATTGTGATTTCATTCCATGAACTGCTATTGTGAATCCAAACTGTAATTGTGACCTCGATCCTTGAACTGCAGTTGTGATTCCAAATGGGAGTTGTGGCCTCAGACTGGAATTGTGACCCCGAGCCTTGAGCTGCACTTGTGATTCCAAACCAGTATAGGGTCATCAGACTAGAATCGTGTCTTCGAGCCTTGAACTTTAGTAGTGTTTCCTGACAGGATTTGGGGCCTAAGACTGGAATTGTGATCTTGAGAGTTGAAATGCAATTGTGATTCCAAACAGGATTCATGAACTCTGACTGGAATTGTGACCTCGAGCATTGAACATCAATCGTGATTCCCAACATGAATTCTATCCTCATACTGGAATTGTGGCCTCAAGACTTAAAATGCAAATGTGATTTCAAACTGGAATTGTGACCTCAAGCCTTGAAATGCAATTGTTATTTCAAACCGGAATTGTGAAATCAGGCCTTGAACTGCTAATATGATTCCAAACCGGAATTGTGACCTCAGACTAGAATTGTGACCTCGAGCCTTGAATAGCAGTTGTGATTCCGAACTGTAATTGTGACCTCGAGCCTTGAATTGCAGTTGTGATTCCAAACGGGAATTGTGGCCTCAGACTGGAACTATGACCCCGGAGCCTTGAGCTGCAGTACTGATTCCAAACAGCTATTGCGTCCTCAGACTGCAGTTGTGACTTCGAGCCTTGAATTTTAGTTGTGATTCCAAAGCCGTATTGTGGCCTCAGACTGGAATTGTGACCTCGAGGCTTGAACATCAATTGTGATTCCAAACAGGAATTGTGTCCTCATACTGGAATTGTGGCCTCATGACTTAAAATGCAAATGTGATTTGAAACTGGAATTGTGAACTCAAGCCTTGAACTGCAATTGTGATTCCAAATTGGAATTGTGAACTCAAGCCTTGAATAGCAGTTGTGATTCCAAACGGGAATTGTGGCCTCAGACTGGAATTGTGATCTCGAGCCTTGAACTGCAATTTTGATTCCAAACAAGAATTGTGACCGCAGACTGGATTTGTGACCTCGAGACTTGAACTACAATTGGATTTCAAACAGGAACTGGGGCCTCAGACTGGAATTGTGACCTCATTCCATGAACTCCTATTGTGATTCCAAACTGTAATAGTGAGCTCGAGCCTTGAACTGCAGTACTGATTCCAAACAGGAATTGGGGCCTCAGACTGGAATTGTGATCTCAAGACAGGAATAGCAGTTGTGATTCCAAACGGGAGTCGTGGCCTCAGACTGGAAATGTGACAACTAGGCTTGAGCTGCAGTTGTGATACCATACCAGAATTGAGTCTTCAGACTGGAATCGTCACCTCGAGCAATGTAGAGCAGTTACGATTCAGAGCCGGAATTGGGACCTCAAACTGGAACTGTGACTACGAACCTTGAAATTAAGTTGTGATTCCAAATCGGAATTGGGTCCTCAGACTGGAATTGTGACCCTGAGCCTTGTGCTGCATCTGTGATACCAAACCGGAATTGGGTCCTCAGACTGGAATTGGGGGCTCAGACTGGAATTGTGATCTCGACCCTCGAACTGCAAATGTGATTCCAAACGGGATTTGTGAACACACACTGCATTTGTGACCTAGAGATCTGAGCTGCAGTTCTGATACCAAACCGCAATTGTGACCTCAGACTGGATTTGTGACCCCGAGCCTTGAGCTGCGGTTTTGATACCAAACCGGTATTGGGTCCTCAGACTGCAATTGTGTCTTCGAGCCTTGAACTTTAGTAGTGTTTCCTGACAGGATTTGGGGCCTAAGACTGGAATTGTGACCTCGAGGCTTGAATAGCAGTTGTAATACCAAACGGGAATTGTGGCCTCAGACTAGAACTGTGACTCCGAGCCTTGAGCTTCAGTTGTGATTCCAAACGGGAATTGAGGCCTCAGACTGGAATTGTGATCTCGACCCTTGAATTGTAAATGTGATTCCAAACGGGATTAGTGACCACACACTGAATTTGTGACCTAGAGATTTGAGCTGCAGTTGTGGAACCAAACCGATATCGGGACCTCAGACTGGAATTGTGACCCTGAACCTTAAGCTGCAGCTCTGAAATCAAACCGGAATTGGGGGCTTAGACTGGAATTGTGATCTCGAGACTTGAAATGTATTTGTGATACCAAACAGGATTCATGAACTCTGACTGCAATTGTGAGCTCAAGCCTTGAAGACCAGTTGTGATTCCAAACAGGAATTGTGTCCTCATACTGGAATTGTGGCCTCATGACTTAAAATGCAAATGTGATTTGACACTGGAATTGTGAACTCAAGCCTTGAACTGCAATTGTGATTCCAAATTGGAATTGTGAACTCAAGCCTTGAATAGCAGTTGTGATTCCAAACGGGAATTGTGGCCTCAGACTGGAATTGTGATCTCGAGCCTTGAACTGCAATTTTGATTCCAAACAAGAATTGTGACCGCAGACTGGATTTGTGACCTCGAGACTTGAACTACAATTGGATTTCAAACAGGAACTGGGGCCTCAGACTGGAATTGTGACCTCGTTCCATGAACTCCTATTGTGATTCCAAACTGTAATAGTGAGCTCGAGCCTTGAACTGCAGTACTGATTCCAAACAGGAATTGGGGCCTCAGACTGGAATTTTGATCTCGAGACAGGAATAGCAGTTGTGATTCCAAACGGGAATCGTGGCCTCAGACTGGAAATGTGACAACTAGGCTTGAGCTGCAGTTGTGATACCATACCGGAATTGAGTCTTCAGACTGGAATCGTCACCTCGAGCAATGTAGAGCAGTTGCGATTCAGAGCCGGAATTGGGACCTCAGACTGGAACAGTGACTTCAAACCATGAAATTAAGTTGTGATTCCAAAGCGGAATTGTGGCCTCAGACTTGAATTGTGACCCTGAGCCTTGTGCTGCATTTGTGATACCAAACCGGAATTGGGTCCTCAGACTGGAATCGTGATCTCGAGACATGAACATCAGTTGTGATTCCAACACGGAATTGGGGGCTCAGACTGGAATTGTGATCTCGAGCCTTGAACTGCCATTGTGATTTCAAATCGGAATTGGGTCCTCAGACTGGAATCGTGACCTCGAGACAGGATCAGCAGTTGTGATTCCAAACGGGAATTGTGGCCTCAGACTGGAATTGTGACCCCGAGCATTGAGCAGCAGTTGTGATTCCAGAGCGGAATTGTGGCCTCAGACTTGAATTGTGACCCTGAGCCTTGTGCTGCATTTCTGATACCAAACCGGAATAGGGTCCTCAGACTGGAATCGTGATCTCGAGACATGAACATCAGTTGTGATTCCAAACAGGAATATTGACCTAAGACTGGAATTGTGATTTCATTCCATGAACTGCTATTGTGAATCTAAACTGTAATTGTGACCTCGATCCTTGAACTGCAGTTGTGATTCCAAACGGGAATTGTGGCCTCAGACTGGAATTGTGACCCCGAGCCTTGAGCTGCACTTGTGATTCCAAACCAGTATAGGGTCATCAGACTAGAATCGTGTCTTCGAGCCTTGAACTTTAGTAGTGTTTCCTGACAGGATTTGGGGCCTAAGACTGGAATTGTGATCTTGAGAGTTGAAATGCAATTGTGATTCCAAACAGGATTCATGAACTCTGACTGGAATTGTGACCTCGAGCATTGAACATCAATCGTGATTCCCAACATGAATTCTATCCTCATACTGGAATTGTGGCCTCAAGACTTAAAATGCAAATGTGATTTCAAACTGGAATTGTGACCTCAAGCCTTGAAATGCAATTGTTATTTCAAACCGGAATTGTGAAATCAAGCCTTGAACTGCTAATATGATTCCAAACCGGAATTGTGACCTCAGACTAGAATTGTGACCTCGAGCCTTGAATAGCAGTTGTGATTTTGAACTGTAATTGTGACCTCGAGCCTTGAATTGCAGTTGTGATTCCAAACGGGAATTGTGGCCTCAGACTGGAACTATGACCCCGGAGCCTTGAGCTGCAGTACTGATTCCAAACAGCTATTGCGTCCTCAGACTGCAGTTGTGACTTCGAGCCTTGAATTTTAGTTGTGATTCCAAAGCCGTATTGTGGCCTCAGACTGGAATTGTGACCTCGAGGCTTGAACATCAATTGTGATTCCAAACAGGAATTGTGTCCTCATACTGGAATTGTGGCCTCATGACTTAAAATGCAAATGTGATTTGAAACTGGAATTGTGAACTCAAGCCTTGAACTGCAATTGTGATTCCAAATTGGAATTGTGAACTCAAGCCTTGAATAGCAGTTGTGATTCCAAACGGGAATTGTGGCCTCAGACTGGAATTGTGATCTCGAGCCTTGAACTGCAATTTTGATTCCAAACAAGAATTGTGACCGCAGACTGGATTTGTGACCTCGAGACTTGAACTACAATTGGATTTCAAACAGGAACTGGGGCCTCAGACTGGAATTGTGACCTCATTCCATGAACTCCTATTGTGATTCCAAACTGTAATAGTGAGCTCGAGCCTTGAACTGCAGTACTGATTCCAAACAGGAATTGGGGCCTCAGACTGGAATTGTGATCTCGAGACAGGAATAGCAGTTGTGATTCCAAACGGGAGTCGTGGCCTCAGACTGGAAATGTGACAACTAGGCTTGAGCTGCAGTTGTGACACCATACCGGAATTGAGTCTTCAGACTGGAATCGTCACCTCGAGCAATGTAGAGCAGTTGCGATTCAGAGCTGGAATTGGGACCTCAAACTGGAACTGTGACTACGAACCTTGAAATTAAGTTGTGATTCCAAATCGGAATTGGGTCCTCAGACTGGAATTGTGACCCTGAGCCTTGTGCTGCATCTGTGATACCAAACCGGAATTGGGTCCTCAGACTGGAATTGGGGGCTCAGACTGGAATTGTGATCTCGACCCTTGAACTGCAAATGTGATTCCAAACGGGATTTGTGACCACACACTGCATTTGTGACCTAGAGATTTGAGCTGCAGTTCTGATACCAAACCGCAATTGTGACCTCAGACTGGATTTGTGACCCCGAGCCTTGAGCTGCGGTTTTGATACCAAACCGGTATTGGGTCCTCAGACTGCAATTGTGTCTTCGAGCCTTGAACTTTAGTAGTGTTTCCTGACAGGATTTGGGGCCTAAGACTGGAATTGTGATCTCGAGACTTGAAATGTATTTGTGATACCAAACAGGATTCATGAACTCTGACTGCAATTGTGAGCTCAAGCCTTGAAGATCAGTTGTGATTCCAAACAGGAATTGTGTCCTCATACTGGAATTGTGGCCTCATGACTTAAAATGCAAATGTGATTTGAAACTGGAATTGTGTTCTCCAGCCTTGAAATGCAATTGTGATTCCAAACCGGAATTGTGAAATCAAGCCTTGAACTGCAATTGTGATTCCAAACCGGAATTGTGACCTCGAGGCTTGAATAGCAGTTGTAATTCCAAACGGGAATTGTGGCCTCAGACTAGAACTGTGACTCCGAGCCTTGAGCTTCAGTTGTGATTCCAAACGGGAATTGAGGCCTCAGACTGGAATTGTGACCCTGAGCCTTGTGCTGCATCTGTGATACCAAACCGGAATTGGGTCTTCAGACTGGAATTGTGACCTCGAGACATGAACAGCAGTTGTGATTACAAAACGGAATTGGGGGCTCAGACTGAAATTGTGATATTCACCCTAGAACTGCAAATGTGATTCCAAACGGGATTTGTGACCACACACTGAATTTGTGACCTAGAGATTTGAGCTGCAGTTGTGATACCAAACCGATATTGGGACCTCAGACAGGAATTGTGTTCTCCAGGCTTGTACTGCAATTGTGATTCCAAACTGGAATTGTGACCTAAGACTGGAATCGTGACCTCGAGACAGGATCAGCAGTTGTGATTCCAAACGGGAATTGTGGCCTCAGACTGGAATGGTGACCCCGAGACTTGAACAGCACTTCTGATTCCAAACCGGAATTGTGACGGCAGACTGGAATTGAGACCTCGAACTTTGAACTGCAATTGTGATTCCAAACAGAAACTTTGACCTCAGAGAGTAATTGTGACCTCATTCTATGAACTGCTATTGTGATTCCAAACTGGAATTGTGACCTCGAGCCTTGAACTCCAGTTGTGATTCCAAACAGGACTTGTGACCTCAGACTGGAATTGTGACCTCGAGCCTTGACCGGCAGTTGTGAGTCCAACTGGGAATTGGGGCCTCAGACTGGAATTGTGACTCCTAGCCATGATCTGCAGTACTGATTCCAAACGGGAATTGTGGCCTCAGACTGGAATTGTGATCTCGAGACAGGAATAGCAGTTGTGATTCCAAACGGGAATCGTGGCCTCAGACTGGAAATGTGACAACTAGGCTTGAGCTGCAGTTGTGATACCATACCGGAATTGAGTCTTCAGACTGGAATCATCACCTCGAGCAATGTAGAGCAGTTACGATTCAGAGCCGGAATTGGGACCTCAGACTGGAACTGTGACTTCGAACCTTGAAATTAAGTTGTGATTCCAAAGCGGAATTGTGGCCTCAGACTTGAATTGTGACCCTGAGCCTTGTGCTGCATCTGTGATACCAAACCGGAATTGGGTCTTCAGACTGGAATTGTGACCTCGAGACATGAACAGCAGTTGTGATTATAAAACGGAATTGGGGGCTCAGACTGAAATTGTGATATTCACCCTAGAACTGCAAATGTGATTCCAAACGGGATTTGTGACCACACACTGAATTTGTGACCTAGAGATTTGAGCTGCAGTTGTGATACCAAACCGATATTGGGATCTCAGACAGGAATTGTGTTCTCCAGGCTTGTACTGCAATTGTGATTCCAAACTGGAATTGTGACCTAAGACTGGAATCGTGACCTCGAGACAGGATCAGTAGATGTGATTCCAAACGGGAATTGTGGCCTCAGACTGGAATGGTGACCCCGAGACTTGAACAGCACTTCTGATTCCAAACCGGAATTGTGACGGCAGACTGGAATTGAGACCTCGAACTTTGAACTGCAATTGTGATTCCAAACAGAAACTTTGACCTCAGAGAGTAATTGTGACCTCATTCTATGATCTGCTATTGTGATTCCAAACTGGAATTGTGACCTCGAGCCTTGAACTCCAGTTGTGATTCCAAACAGGACTTGTGACCTCAGACTGGAATTGTGACCTCGAGACTTGACCGGCAGTTGTGAGTCCAACTGGGAATTGGGGCCTCAGACTGGAATTGTGACTCCTAGCCATGATCTGCAGTACTGATTCCAAACAGGAATTGGGGCCTCAGACTGGAATTGTGATCTCGAGACAGGAATAGCAGTTGTGATTCCAAACAGGAATCGTGGCCTCAGACTGGAAATGTGACAACTAGGCTTGAGCTGCAGTTGTGATACCATACCGGAATTGAGTCTTCAGACTGGAATCGTCACCTCGAGCAATGTAGAGCAGTTACGATTCAGAGCCGGAACTGGGACCTCAGACTGGAACAGTGACTTCAAACCTTGAAATTAAGTTGTGATTCCAAAGCGGAATTGTGGCCTCAGACTTGAATTGTGACCCTGAGCCTTGTGCTGCATTTGTGATACCAAACCGGAATTGGGTCCTCAGACTGGAATCGTGATCTCGAGACATGAACATCAGTTGTGATTCCAACACGGAATTGGGGGCTCAGACTGGAATTGTGATCTCGAGCCTTGAACTGCCATTGTGATTTCAAATCGGAATTGGGTCCTCAGACTGGAATCGTGACCTCGAGACAGGATCAGCAGTTGTGATTCCAAACGGGAATTGTGGCCTCAGACTGGAATTGTGACCCCGAGCATTGAGCAGCAGTTGTGATTCCAAAGCGGAATTGTGGCCTCAGACTTGAATTGTGACCCTGAGCCTTGTGCTGCATCTGTGATACCAAACCGGAATTGGGTCCTCAGACTGGAATCGTGATCTCGAGACATGAACATCAGTTGTGATTCCAAACAGGAATATTGACCTAAGACTGGAATTGTGATTTCATTCCATGAACTGCTATTGTGAATCCAAACTGTAATTGTGATCTCGGGCCTTGAACTGCCATTGTGATTCCAAACGGGAATTGTGGCCTCAGACTGGATTTGTGACCCCGAGCCTTGAGCTGTGGTTTTGATACCAAACCAGTATAGGGTCATCAGACTAGAATCGTGTCTTCGAGCCTTGAACTTTAGTAGTGTTTCCTGACAGGATTTGGGGCCTAAGACTGGAATTGTGATCTCGAGACTTGAAATGTATTTGTGATACCAAACAGTATTCATGAACTCTGACTGCAATTGTGAGCTCAAGCCTTGAAGATCAGTTGTGATTCCAAACAGGAATTGTGTCCTCATACTGGAATTGTGGCCTCATGACTTAAAATGCAAATGTGATTTGAAACTGGAATTGTGTTCTCCAGCCTTGAAATGCAATTGTGATTCCAAACCGGAATTGTGAAATCAAGCCTTGAACTGCAATTGTGATTCCAAACCGGAATTGTGACCTCGAGGCTTGAATAGCAGTTGTAATTCCAAACGGGAATTGTGGCCTCAGACTAGAACTGTGACTCCGAGCCTTGAGCTTCAGTTGTGATTCCAAACGGGAATTGAGGCCTCAGACTGGAATTGTGATCTCGACCCTTGAATTGTAAATGTGATTCCAAACGGGATTAGTGACCACACACTGAATTTGTGACCTAGAGATTTGAGCTGCAGTTGTGGAACCAAACCGATATCGGGACCTCAGACTGGAATTGTGACCCTGAACCTTAAGCTGCAGCTCTGAAATCAAACCGGAATTGGGGGCTCAGACTGGAATTGTGATCACGGGCCTTGAACTGCCATTGTGATTCCAAACGGGAATTGTGGCCTCAGACTGGAATTGTGACCGCGAGACATGAACAGCAGTTGTGATTACAAAACGGAATTGGGGGCTCAGACTGGAATTGTGATCTCGAGCCTTGAACTGCCATTGTGATTCCAAACAGGAATTGTGGCCTCAGACTGCAATTGTGATCTTGAGCCTTGAACTGCAATTTTGATTCCAAACAAGAATTGTGACCTCAGACTGGATTTGTGACCTCGAGCCTTGGACTACAATTGGATTTCAAACAGGAATTGTGGCCTCAGACTGGAATTGTGACCTCGAGACTTGAACTGCAATTGTGATTCCAAACTGGAATTGTAAACTCAAGCCTTCAATAGCAGTTCTGATTCCAAAGCGGAATTGTGGCCTCAGACTTGAATTGTGACCCTGAGCCTTGTGCTGCATTTGTGATACCAAACCGGAATTGGGTCCTCAGACTGGAATCGTGATCTCGAGACGTGAACATCAGTTGTGATTCCAACACGGAATTGGGGGCTCAGACTGGAATTGTGATCTCGAGCCTTGAACTGCCATTGTGATTTCAAATCGGAATTGGGTCCTCAGACTGGAATCGTGACCTCGAGACAGGATCAGCAGTTGTGATTCCAAACGGGAATTGTGGCCTCAGACTGGAATTGTGACCCCAAGCATTGAGCAGCAGTTGTGATTCCAAAGCGTACTTGTGACCTCAGTCTGGCATTGTGATCTCAAGCCTTGAACTGCAATTGTGATTCCAAACCGGAATTGTGACGTCAGTCTGGAATTGAGACCTCGAGCTTTGAACTGCAATTGTGATTCCAAACAGAAATTATGACCTCAGAGAGTAATTGTGACCTCATTCCATGAACTCCTATTGTGATTCCAAACTGTAATAGTGAGCTCGAGCCTTGAACTGCAGTACTGATTCCAAACAGGAATTGGGGCCTCAGACTGGAATTGTGATCTCGAGACAGGAATAGCAGTTGTGATTCCAAACGGGAATCGTGGCCTCAGACTGGAAATGTGACAACTAGGCTTGAGCTGCAGTTGTGATACCATACCGGAATTGAGTCTTCAGACTGGAATCATCACCTCGAGCAATGTAGAGCAGTTACGATTCAGAGCCGGAATTGGGACCTCAGACTGGAACTGTGACTTCGAACCTTGAAATTAAGTTGTGATTCCAAAGCGGAATTGTGGCCTCAGACTTGAATTGTGACCCTGAGCCTTGTGCTGCATCTGTGATACCAAACCGGAATTGGGTCTTCAGACTGGAATTGTGACCTCGAGACATGAACAGCAGTTGTGATTACAAAACGGAATTGGGGGCTCAGACTGAAATTGTGATATTCACCCTAGAACTGCAAATGTGATTCCAAACGGGATTTGTGACCACACACTGAATTTGTGACCTAGAGATTTGAGCTGCAGTTGTGATACCAAACCGATATTGGGACCTCAGACAGGAATTGTGTTATCCAGCCTCGTACTGCAATTGTGATTCCAAACTGGAATTGTGACCTAAGACTGGAATCGTGACCTCGAGACAGGATCAGCAGTTGTGATTCCAAACGGGAATTGTGGCCTCAGACTGGAATGGTGACCCCGAGACTTGAACAGCACTTCTGATTCCAAACCGGAATTGTGACGGCAGACTGGAATTGAGACCTCGAACTTTGAACTGCAATTGTGATTCCAAACAGAAACTTTGACCTCAGAGAGTAATTGTGACCTCATTCTATGAACTGCTATTGTGATTCCAAACTGGAATTGTGACCTCGAGCCTTGAACTCCAGTTGTGATTCCAAACAGGACTTGTGACCTCAGACTGGAATTGTGACCTCGAGCCTTGACCGGCAGTTGTGAGTCCAACTGGGAATTGGGGCCTCAGACTGGAATTGTGACTCCTAGCCATGATCTGCAGTACTGATTCCAAACGGGAATTGTGGCCTCAGACTGGAATTGTGATCTCGAGACAGGAATAGCAGTTGTGATTCCAAACAGGAATCGTGGCCTCAGACTGGAAATGTGACAACTAGGCTTGAGCTGCAGTTGTGATACCATACCGGAATTGAGTCTTCAGACTGGAATCGTCACCTCGAGCAATGTAGAGCAGTTACGATTCAGAGCCGGAATTGGGACCACAGACTGGAACTGTGACTTCAAACCTTGAAATTAAGTTGTGATTCCAAAGCGGAATTGTGGCCTCAGACTTGAAATTGTGACCCTGAGCCTTGTGTTGCATTTCTGATACCAAACCGGAATTGGGTCCTCAGACTGGAATCGTGATCTCGAGACATGAACATCAGTTGTGATTCCAACACGGAATTGGGGGCTCAGACTGAAATTGTGATCTCGAGCCTTGAACTGCCATTGTGATTTCAAATCGGAATTGGGTCCTCAGACTGGAATCGTGACCTCGAGACAGGATCAGCAGTTGTGATTCCAAACGGGAATTGTGGCCTCAGACTGGAATTGTGACCCCGAGCCTTGGGCTGCACTTGTGATTCCAAACCAGTATAGGGTCATCAGACTAGAATCGTGTCTTCGAGCCTTGAACTTTAGTAGTGTTTCCTGACAGGATTTGGGGCCTAAGACTGGAATTGTGATCTTGAGAGTTGAAATGCAATTGTGATTCCAAACAGGATTCATGAACTCTGACTGGAATTGTGACCTCGAGCATTGAACATCAATCATGATTCCCAACATGAATTCTATCCTCATACTGGAATTGTGGCCTCAAGACTTAAAATGCAAATGTGATTTCAAACTGGAATTGTGACCTCAAGCCTTGAAATGCAATTGTTATTTCAAACCGGAATTGTGAAATCAAGCCTTGAACTGCTAATATGATTCCAAACCGGAATTGTGACCTCAGACTAGAATTGTGACCTCGAGCCTTGAATAGCAGTTGTGATTTTGAACTGTAATTGTGACCTCGAGCCTTGAATTGCAGTTGTGATTCCAAACGGGAATTGTGGCCTCAGACTGGAACTATGACCCCGGAGCCTTGAGCTGCAGTACTGATTCCAAACAGCTATTGCGTCCTCAGACTGCAGTTGTGACTTCGAGCCTTGAATTTTAGTTGTGATTCCAAAGCCGTATTGTGGCCTCAGACTGGAATTGTGACCTCGAGGCTTGAACATCAATTGTGATTCCAAACAGGAATTGTGTCCTCATACTGGAATTGTGGCCTCATGACTTAAAATGCAAATGTGATTTGAAACTGGAATTGTGAACTCAAGCCTTGAACTGCAATTGTGATTCCAAATTGGAATTGTGAACTCAAGCCTTGAATAGCAGTTGTGATTCCAAACGGGAATTGTGGCCTCAGACTGGAATTGTGATCTCGAGCCTTGAACTGCAATTTTGATTCCAAACAAGAATTGTGACCGCAGACTGGATTTGTGACCTCGAGACTTGAACTACAATTGGATTTCAAACAGGAACTGGGGCCTCAGACTGGAATTGTGACCTCATTCCATGAACTCCTATTGTGATTCCAAACTGTAATAGTGAGCTCGAGCCTTGAACTGCAGTACTGATTCCAAACAGGAATTGGGGCCTCAGACTGGAATTGTGATCTCGAGACAGGAATAGCAGTTGTGATTCCAAACGGGAGTCGTGGCCTCAGACTGGAAATGTGACAACTAGGCTTGAGCTGCAGTTGTGATACCATACCGGAGTCTTCAGACTGGAATCGTCACCTCGAGCAATGTAGAGCAGTTGCGATTCAGAGCTGGAATTGGGACCTCAAACTGGAACTGTGACTACGAACCTTGAAATTAAATTGTGATTCCAAATCGGAATTGGGTCCTCAGACTGGAATTGTGACCCTGAGCCTTGTGCTGCATCTGTGATACCAAACCGGAATTAGGTCCTCAGACTGGAATTGGGGGCTCAGACTGGAATTGTGATCTCGACCCTTGAACTGCAAATGTGATTCCAAACGGGATTTGTGACCACACACTGCATTTGTGACCTAGAGATTTGAGCTGCAGTTCTGATACCAAACCGCAATTGTGACCTCAGTCTGGCATTGTGATCTCAAGCCTTGAACTCCAATTGTGATTCCAAACCGGAATTGTGACCGCAGTCTGGAATTGAGACCTCGAGCTTTGAACTGCAATTGTGATTCCAAACAGAAATTATGACCTCAGAGAGTAATTGTGACCTCATTCCATGAACTCCTATTGTGATTCCAAACTGTAATAGTGAGCTCGAGCCTTGAACTGCAGTACTGATTCCAAACAGGAATTGGGGCCTCAGTCTGGAATTGTGATCTCGAGACAGGAATAGCAGTTGTGATTCCAAACAGGAATCGTGGCCTCAGACTGGAAATGTGACAACTAGGCTTGAGCTGCAGTTGTGATACCATACCGGAAATTGAGTCTTCAGACTGGAATCGTCACCTCGAGCAATGTAGAGCAGTTGCGATTCAGAGCTGGAATTGGGACCTCAAACTGGAACTGTGACTACGAACCTTGAAATTAAGTTGTGATTCCAAATCGGAATTGGGTCCTCAGACTGGAATTGTGACCCTGAGCCTTGTGCTGCATCTGTGATACCAAACCGGAATTGGGTCCTCAGACTGGAATTGGGGGCTCAGACTGGAATTGTGATCTCGACCCTTGAACTGCAAATGTGATTCCAAATGGGATTTGTGACCACACACTGCATTTGTGACCTAGAGATTTGAGCTGCAGTTCTGATACCAAACCGCAATTGTGACCTCAGACTGGATTTGTGACCCCGAGCCTTGAGCTGTGGTTTTGATACCAAACCTGTATTGGGTCCTCAGACTGCAATTGTGTCTTCGAGCCTTGAACTTTAGTAGTGTTTCCTGACAGGATTTGGGGCCTAAGACTGGAATTGTGATCTCGAGACTTGAAATGTATTTGTGATACCAAACAGGATTCATGAACTCTGACTGCAATTGTGAGCTCAAGCCTTGAAGACCAGTTGTGATTCCAAACAGGAATTGTGTCCTCATACTGGAATTGTGGCCTCATGACTTAAAATGCAAATGTGATTTGAAACTGGAATTGTGTTCTCCAGCCTTGAAATGCAATTGTGATTCCAAACCGGAATTGTGAAATCAAGCCTTGAACTGCAATTGTGATTCCAAACCGGAATTGTGACCTCGAGGCTTCAATAGCAGTTGTAATTCCAAACGGGAATTGTGGCCTCAGACTGGAATTGTGATCTCGACCCTTGAATTGTAAATGTGATTCCAAACGGGATTAGTGACCACACACTGAATTTGTGACCTAGAGATTTGAGCTGCAGTTGTGGAACCAAACCGATATCGGGACCTCAGACTGGAATTGTGACCCTGAACCTTAAGCTGCAGCTCTGAAATCAAACCGGAATTGGGGGCTCAGACTGGAATTGTGATCTCGGGCCTTGAACTGCCATTGTGATTCCAAACGGGAATTGTGGCCTCAGACTGGAATTGTGACCGCGAGACATGAACAGCAGTTGTGATTACAAAACGGAATTGGGGGCTCAGACTGGAATTGTGATCTCGAGCCTTGAACTGCCATTGTGATTTCAAATCGGAATTGGGTCCTCAGACTGGAATCGTGACCTCGAGACAGGATCAGCAGTTGTGATTCCAAACGGGAATTGTGGCCTCAGACTGGAATTGTGACCCCGAGCATTGAGCAGCAGTTGTGATTCCAGAGCGGAATTGTGGCCTCAGACTTGAATTGTGACCCTGAGCCTTGTGCTGCATTTCTGATACCAAACCGGAATAGGGTCCTCAGACTGGAATCGTGATCTCGAGACATGAACATCAGTTGTGATTCCAAACAGGAATATTGACCTAAGACTGGAATTGTGATTTCATTCCATGAACTGCTATTGTGAATCTAAACTGTAATTGTGACCTCGATCCTTGAACTGCAGTTGTGATTCCAAACGGGAATTGTGGCCTCAGACTGGAATTGTGACCCCGAGCCTTGAGCTGCACTTGTGATTCCAAACCAGTATAGGGTCATCAGACTAGAATCGTGTCTTCGAGCCTTGAACTTTAGTAGTGTTTCCTGACAGGATTTGGGGCCTAAGACTGGAATTGTGATCTTGAGAGTTGAAATGCAATTGTGATTCCAAACAGGATTCATGAACTCTGACTGGAATTGTGACCTCGAGCATTGAACATCAATCGTGATTCCCAACATGAATTCTATCCTCATACTGGAATTGTGGCCTCAAGACTTAAAATGCAAATGTGATTTCAAACTGGAATTGTGACCTCAAGCCTTGAAATGCAATTGTTATTTCAAACCGGAATTGTGAAATCAAGCCTTGAACTGCTAATATGATTCCAAACCGGAATTGTGACCTCAGACTAGAATTGTGACCTCGAGCCTTGAATAGCAGTTGTGATTTTGAACTGTAATTGTGACCTCGAGCCTTGAATTGCAGTTGTGATTCCAAACGGGAATTGTGGCCTCAGACTGGAACTATGACCCCGGAGCCTTGAGCTGCAGTACTGATTCCAAACAGCTATTGCGTCCTCAGACTGCAGTTGTGACTTCGAGCCTTGAATTTTAGTTGTGATTCCAAAGCCGTATTGTGGCCTCAGACTGGAATTGTGACCTCGAGGCTTGAACATCAGTTGTGATTCCAAACAGGAATTGTGTCCTCATACTGGAATTGTGGCCTCATGACTTAAAATGCAAATGTGATTTGAAACTGGAATTGTGAACTCAAGCCTTGAACTGCAATTGTGATTCCAAATTGGAATTGTGAACTCAAGCCTTGAATAGCAGTTGTGATTCCAAACGGGAATTGTGGCCTCAGACTGGAATTGTGATCTCGAGCCTTGAACTGCAATTTTGATTCCAAACAAGAATTGTGACCGCAGACTGGATTTGTGACCTCGAGACTTGAACTACAATTGGATTTCAAACAGGAACTGGGGCCTCAGACTGGAATTGTGACCTCATTCCATGAACTCCTATTGTGATTCCAAACTGTAATAGTGAGCTCGAGCCTTGAACTGCAGTACTGATTCCAAACAGGAATTGGGGCCTCAGACTGGAATTGTGATCTCGAGACAGGAATAGCAGTTGTGATTCCAAACGGGAGTCGTGGCCTCAGACTGGAAATGTGACAACTAGGCTTGAGCTGCAGTTGTGACACCATACCGGAAATTGAGTCTTCAGACTGGAATCGTCACCTCGAGCAATGTAGAGCAGTTGCGATTCAGAGCTGGAATTGGGACCTCAAACTGGAACTGTGACTACGAACCTTGAAATTAAGTTGTGATTCCAAATCGGAATTGGGTCCTCAGACTGGAATTGTGACCCTGAGCCTTGTGCTGCATCTGTGATACCAAACCGGAATTGGGTCCTCAGACTGGAATTGGGGGCTCAGACTGGAATTGTGATCTCGACCCTTGAACTGCAAATGTGATTCCAAACGGGATTTGTGACCACACACTGCATTTGTGACCTAGAGATTTGAGCTGCAGTTCTGATACCAAACCGCAATTGTGACCTCAGACTGGATTTGTGACCCCGAGCCTTGAGCTGCGGTTTTGATACCAAACCGGTATTGGGTCCTCAGACTGCAATTGTGTCTTCGAGCCTTGAACTTTAGTAGTGTTTCCTGACAGGATTTGGGGCCTAAGACTGGAATTGTGATCTCGAGACTTGAAATGTATTTGTGATACCAAACAGGATTCATGAACTCTGACTGCAATTGTGAGCTCAAGCCTTGAAGATCAGTTGTGATTCCAAACAGGAATTGTGTCCTCATACTGGAATTGTGGCCTCATGACTTAAAATGCAAATGTGATTTGAAACTGGAATTGTGTTCTCCAGCCTTGAAATGCAATTGTGATTCCAAACCGGAATTGTGAAATCAAGCCTTGAACTGCAATTGTGATTCCAAACCGGAATTGTGACCTCGAGGCTTGAATAGCAGTTGTAATTCCAAACGGGAATTGTGGCCTCAGACTAGAACTGTGACTCCGAGCCTTGAGCTTCAGTTGTGATTCCAAACGGGAATTGAGGCCTCAGACTGGAATTGTGACCCTGAGCCTTGTGCTGCATCTGTGATACCAAACCGGAATTGGGTCTTCAGACTGGAATTGTGACCTCGAGACATGAACAGCAGTTGTGATTACAAAACGGAATTGGGGGCTCAGACTGAAATTGTGATATTCACCCTAGAACTGCAAATGTGATTCCAAACGGGATTTGTGACCACACACTGAATTTGTGACCTAGAGATTTGAGCTGCAGTTGTGATACCAAACCGATATTGGGACCTCAGACAGGAATTGTGTTCTCCAGGCTTGTACTGCAATTGTGATTCCAAACTGGAATTGTGACCTAAGACTGGAATCGTGACCTCGAGACAGGATCAGCAGTTGTGATTCCAAACGGGAATTGTGGCCTCAGACTGGAATGGTGACCCCGAGACTTGAACAGCACTTCTGATTCCAAACCGGAATTGTGACGGCAGACTGGAATTGAGACCTCGAACTTTGAACTGCAATTGTGATTCCAAACAGAAACTTTGACCTCAGAGAGTAATTGTGACCTCATTCTATGAACTGCTATTGTGATTCCAAACTGGAATTGTGACCTCGAGCCTTGAACTCCAGTTGTGATTCCAAACAGGACTTGTGACCTCAGACTGGAATTGTGACCTCGAGCCTTGACCGGCAGTTGTGAGTCCAACTGGGAATTGGGGCCTCAGACTGGAATTGTGACTCCTAGCCATGATCTGCAGTACTGATTCCAAACGGGAATTGTGGCCTCAGACTGGAATTGTGATCTCGAGACAGGAATAGCAGTTGTGATTCCAAACGGGAATCGTGGCCTCAGACTGGAAATGTGACAACTAGGCTTGAGCTGCAGTTGTGATACCATACCGGAATTGAGTCTTCAGACTGGAATCATCACCTCGAGCAATGTAGAGCAGTTACGATTCAGAGCCGGAATTGGGACCTCAGACTGGAACTGTGACTTCGAACCTTGAAATTAAGTTGTGATTCCAAAGCGGAATTGTGGCCTCAGACTTGAATTGTGACCCTGAGCCTTGTGCTGCATCTGTGATACCAAACCGGAATTGGGTCTTCAGACTGGAATTGTGACCTCGAGACATGAACAGCAGTTGTGATTATAAAACGGAATTGGGGGCTCAGACTGAAATTGTGATATTCACCCTAGAACTGCAAATGTGATTCCAAACGGGATTTGTGACCACACACTGAATTTGTGACCTAGAGATTTGAGCTGCAGTTGTGATACCAAACCGATATTGGGATCTCAGACAGGAATTGTGTTCTCCAGGCTTGTACTGCAATTGTGATTCCAAACTGGAATTGTGACCTAAGACTGGAATCGTGACCTCGAGACAGGATCAGTAGATGTGATTCCAAACGGGAATTGTGGCCTCAGACTGGAATGGTGACCCCGAGACTTGAACAGCACTTCTGATTCCAAACCGGAATTGTGACGGCAGACTGGAATTGAGACCTCGAACTTTGAACTGCAATTGTGATTCCAAACAGAAACTTTGACCTCAGAGAGTAATTGTGACCTCATTCTATGATCTGCTATTGTGATTCCAAACTGGAATTGTGACCTCGAGCCTTGAACTCCAGTTGTGATTCCAAACAGGACTTGTGACCTCAGACTGGAATTGTGACCTCGAGACTTGACCGGCAGTTGTGAGTCCAACTGGGAATTGGGGCCTCAGACTGGAATTGTGACTCCTAGCCATGATCTGCAGTACTGATTCCAAACAGGAATTGGGGCCTCAGACTGGAATTGTGATCTCGAGACAGGAATAGCAGTTGTGATTCCAAACAGGAATCGTGGCCTCAGACTGGAAATGTGACAACTAGGCTTGAGCTGCAGTTGTGATACCATACCGGAATTGAGTCTTCAGACTGGAATCGTCACCTCGAGCAATGTAGAGCAGTTACGATTCAGAGCCGGAACTGGGACCTCAGACTGGAACAGTGACTTCAAACCTTGAAATTAAGTTGTGATTCCAAAGCGGAATTGTGGCCTCAGACTTGAATTGTGACCCTGAGCCTTGTGCTGCATTTGTGATACCAAACCGGAATTGGGTCCTCAGACTGGAATCGTGATCTCGAGACATGAACATCAGTTGTGATTCCAACACGGAATTGGGGGCTCAGACTGGAATTGTGATCTCGAGCCTTGAACTGCCATTGTGATTTCAAATCGGAATTGGGTCCTCAGACTGGAATCGTGACCTCGAGACAGGATCAGCAGTTGTGATTCCAAACGGGAATTGTGGCCTCAGACTGGAATTGTGACCCCGAGCATTGAGCAGCAGTTGTGATTCCAAAGCGGAATTGTGGCCTCAGACTTGAATTGTGACCCTGAGCCTTGTGCTGCATCTGTGATACCAAACCGGAATTGGGTCCTCAGACTGGAATCGTGATCTCGAGACATGAACATCAGTTGTGATTCCAAACAGGAATATTGACCTAAGACTGGAATTGTGATTTCATTCCATGAACTGCTATTGTGAATCCAAACTGTAATTGTGATCTCGGGCCTTGAACTGCCATTGTGATTCCAAACGGGAATTGTGGCCTCAGACTGGATTTGTGACCCCGAGCCTTGAGCTGTGGTTTTGATACCAAACCAGTATAGGGTCATCAGACTAGAATCGTGTCTTCGAGCCTTGAACTTTAGTAGTGTTTCCTGACAGGATTTGGGGCCTAAGACTGGAATTGTGATCTCGAGACTTGAAATGTATTTGTGATACCAAACAGTATTCATGAACTCTGACTGCAATTGTGAGCTCAAGCCTTGAAGATCAGTTGTGATTCCAAACAGGAATTGTGTCCTCATACTGGAATTGTGGCCTCATGACTTAAAATGCAAATGTGATTTGAAACTGGAATTGTGTTCTCCAGCCTTGAAATGCAATTGTGATTCCAAACCGGAATTGTGAAATCAAGCCTTGAACTGCAATTGTGATTCCAAACCGGAATTGTGACCTCGAGGCTTGAATAGCAGTTGTAATTCCAAACGGGAATTGTGGCCTCAGACTAGAACTGTGACTCCGAGCCTTGAGCTTCAGTTGTGATTCCAAACGGGAATTGAGGCCTCAGACTGGAATTGTGATCTCGACCCTTGAATTGTAAATGTGATTCCAAACGGGATTAGTGACCACACACTGAATTTGTGACCTAGAGATTTGAGCTGCAGTTGTGGAACCAAACCGATATCGGGACCTCAGACTGGAATTGTGACCCTGAACCTTAAGCTGCAGCTCTGAAATCAAACCGGAATTGGGGGCTCAGACTGGAATTGTGATCACGGGCCTTGAACTGCCATTGTGATTCCAAACGGGAATTGTGGCCTCAGACTGGAATTGTGACCGCGAGACATGAACAGCAGTTGTGATTACAAAACGGAATTGGGGGCTCAGACTGGAATTGTGATCTCGAGCCTTGAACTGCCATTGTGATTCCAAACAGGAATTGTGGCCTCAGACTGCAATTGTGATCTTGAGCCTTGAACTGCAATTTTGATTCCAAACAAGAATTGTGACCTCAGACTGGATTTGTGACCTCGAGCCTTGGACTACAATTGGATTTCAAACAGGAATTGTGGCCTCAGACTGGAATTGTGACCTCGAGACTTGAACTGCAATTGTGATTCCAAACTGGAATTGTAAACTCAAGCCTTCAATAGCAGTTCTGATTCCAAAGCGGAATTGTGGCCTCAGACTTGAATTGTGACCCTGAGCCTTGTGCTGCATTTGTGATACCAAACCGGAATTGGGTCCTCAGACTGGAATCGTGATCTCGAGACGTGAACATCAGTTGTGATTCCAACACGGAATTGGGGGCTCAGACTGGAATTGTGATCTCGAGCCTTGAACTGCCATTGTGATTTCAAATCGGAATTGGGTCCTCAGACTGGAATCGTGACCTCGAGACAGGATCAGCAGTTGTGATTCCAAACGGGAATTGTGGCCTCAGACTGGAATTGTGACCCCAAGCATTGAGCAGCAGTTGTGATTCCAAAGCGTAATTGTGACCTCAGTCTGGCATTGTGATCTCAAGCCTTGAACTGCAATTGTGATTCCAAACCGGAATTGTGACGTCAGTCTGGAATTGAGACCTCGAGCTTTGAACTGCAATTGTGATTCCAAACAGAAATTATGACCTCAGAGAGTAATTGTGACCTCATTCCATGAACTCCTATTGTGATTCCAAACTGTAATAGTGAGCTCGAGCCTTGAACTGCAGTACTGATTCCAAACAGGAATTGGGGCCTCAGACTGGAATTGTGATCTCGAGACAGGAATAGCAGTTGTGATTCCAAACGGGAATCGTGGCCTCAGACTGGAAATGTGACAACTAGGCTTGAGCTGCAGTTGTGATACCATACCGGAATTGAGTCTTCAGACTGGAATCATCACCTCGAGCAATGTAGAGCAGTTACGATTCAGAGCCGGAATTGGGACCTCAGACTGGAACTGTGACTTCGAACCTTGAAATTAAGTTGTGATTCCAAAGCGGAATTGTGGCCTCAGACTTGAATTGTGACCCTGAGCCTTGTGCTGCATCTGTGATACCAAACCGGAATTGGGTCTTCAGACTGGAATTGTGACCTCGAGACATGAACAGCAGTTGTGATTACAAAACGGAATTGGGGGCTCAGACTGAAATTGTGATATTCACCCTAGAACTGCAAATGTGATTCCAAACGGGATTTGTGACCACACACTGAATTTGTGACCTAGAGATTTGAGCTGCAGTTGTGATACCAAACCGATATTGGGACCTCAGACAGGAATTGTGTTATCCAGCCTCGTACTGCAATTGTGATTCCAAACTGGAATTGTGACCTAAGACTGGAATCGTGACCTCGAGACAGGATCAGCAGTTGTGATTCCAAACGGGAATTGTGGCCTCAGACTGGAATGGTGACCCCGAGACTTGAACAGCACTTCTGATTCCAAACCGGAATTGTGACGGCAGACTGGAATTGAGACCTCGAACTTTGAACTGCAATTGTGATTCCAAACAGAAACTTTGACCTCAGAGAGTAATTGTGACCTCATTCTATGAACTGCTATTGTGATTCCAAACTGGAATTGTGACCTCGAGCCTTGAACTCCAGTTGTGATTCCAAACAGGACTTGTGACCTCAGACTGGAATTGTGACCTCGAGCCTTGACCGGCAGTTGTGAGTCCAACTGGGAATTGGGGCCTCAGACTGGAATTGTGACTCCTAGCCATGATCTGCAGTACTGATTCCAAACGGGAATTGTGGCCTCAGACTGGAATTGTGATCTCGAGACAGGAATAGCAGTTGTGATTCCAAACAGGAATCGTGGCCTCAGACTGGAAATGTGACAACTAGGCTTGAGCTGCAGTTGTGATACCATACCGGAATTGAGTCTTCAGACTGGAATCGTCACCTCGAGCAATGTAGAGCAGTTACGATTCAGAGCCGGAATTGGGACCACAGACTGGAACTGTGACTTCAAACCTTGAAATTAAGTTGTGATTCCAAAGCGGAATTGTGGCCTCAGACTTGAAATTGTGACCCTGAGCCTTGTGTTGCATTTCTGATACCAAACCGGAATTGGGTCCTCAGACTGGAATCGTGATCTCGAGACATGAACATCAGTTGTGATTCCAACACGGAATTGGGGGCTCAGACTGAAATTGTGATCTCGAGCCTTGAACTGCCATTGTGATTTCAAATCGGAATTGGGTCCTCAGACTGGAATCGTGACCTCGAGACAGGATCAGCAGTTGTGATTCCAAACGGGAATTGTGGCCTCAGACTGGAATTGTGACCCCGAGCCTTGGGCTGCACTTGTGATTCCAAACCAGTATAGGGTCATCAGACTAGAATCGTGTCTTCGAGCCTTGAACTTTAGTAGTGTTTCCTGACAGGATTTGGGGCCTAAGACTGGAATTGTGATCTTGAGAGTTGAAATGCAATTGTGATTCCAAACAGGATTCATGAACTCTGACTGGAATTGTGACCTCGAGCATTGAACATCAATCGTGATTCCCAACATGAATTCTATCCTCATACTGGAATTGTGGCCTCAAGACTTAAAATGCAAATGTGATTTCAAACTGGAATTGTGACCTCAAGCCTTGAAATGCAATTGTTATTTCAAACCGGAATTGTGAAATCAAGCCTTGAACTGCTAATATGATTCCAAACCGGAATTGTGACCTCAGACTAGAATTGTGACCTCGAGCCTTGAATAGCAGTTGTGATTTTGAACTGTAATTGTGACCTCGAGCCTTGAATTGCAGTTGTGATTCCAAACGGGAATTGTGGCCTCAGACTGGAACTATGACCCCGGAGCCTTGAGCTGCAGTACTGATTCCAAACAGCTATTGCGTCCTCAGACTGCAGTTGTGACTTCGAGCCTTGAATTTTAGTTGTGATTCCAAAGCCGTATTGTGGCCTCAGACTGGAATTGTGACCTCGAGGCTTGAACATCAATTGTGATTCCAAACAGGAATTGTGTCCTCATACTGGAATTGTGGCCTCATGACTTAAAATGCAAATGTGATTTGAAACTGGAATTGTGAACTCAAGCCTTGAACTGCAATTGTGATTCCAAATTGGAATTGTGAACTCAAGCCTTGAATAGCAGTTGTGATTCCAAACGGGAATTGTGGCCTCAGACTGGAATTGTGATCTCGAGCCTTGAACTGCAATTTTGATTCCAAACAAGAATTGTGACCGCAGACTGGATTTGTGACCTCGAGACTTGAACTACAATTGGATTTCAAACAGGAACTGGGGCCTCAGACTGGAATTGTGACCTCATTCCATGAACTCCTATTGTGATTCCAAACTGTAATAGTGAGCTCGAGCCTTGAACTGCAGTACTGATTCCAAACAGGAATTGGGGCCTCAGACTGGAATTGTGATCTCGAGACAGGAATAGCAGTTGTGATTCCAAACGGGAGTCGTGGCCTCAGACTGGAAATGTGACAACTAGGCTTGAGCTGCAGTTGTGATACCATACCGGAGTCTTCAGACTGGAATCGTCACCTCGAGCAATGTAGAGCAGTTGCGATTCAGAGCTGGAATTGGGACCTCAAACTGGAACTGTGACTACGAACCTTGAAATTAAATTGTGATTCCAAATCGGAATTGGGTCCTCAGACTGGAATTGTGACCCTGAGCCTTGTGCTGCATCTGTGATACCAAACCGGAATTAGGTCCTCAGACTGGAATTGGGGGCTCAGACTGGAATTGTGATCTCGACCCTTGAACTGCAAATGTGATTCCAAACGGGATTTGTGACCACACACTGCATTTGTGACCTAGAGATTTGAGCTGCAGTTCTGATACCAAACCGCAATTGTGACCTCAGTCTGGCATTGTGATCTCAAGCCTTGAACTCCAATTGTGATTCCAAACCGGAATTGTGACCGCAGTCTGGAATTGAGACCTCGAGCTTTGAACTGCAATTGTGATTCCAAACAGAAATTATGACCTCAGAGAGTAATTGTGACCTCATTCCATGAACTCCTATTGTGATTCCAAACTGTAATAGTGAGCTCGAGCCTTGAACTGCAGTACTGATTCCAAACAGGAATTGGGGCCTCAGTCTGGAATTTTGTTCTCGAGACAGGAATAGCAGTTGTGATTCCAAACAGGAATCGTGGCCTCAGACTGGAAATGTGACAACTAGGCTTGAGCTGCAGTTGTGATACCATACCGGAAATTGAGTCTTCAGACTGGAATCGTCACCTCGAGCAATGTAGAGCAGTTGCGATTCAGAGCTGGAATTGGGACCTCAAACTGGAACTGTGACTACGAACCTTGAAATTAAGTTGTGATTCCAAATCGGAATTGGGTCCTCAGACTGGAATTGTGACCCTGAGCCTTGTGCTGCATCTGTGATACCAAACCGGAATTGGGTCCTCAGACTGGAATTGGGGGCTCAGACTGGAATTGTGATCTCGACCCTTGAACTGCAAATGTGATTCCAAATGGGATTTGTGACCACACACTGCATTTGTGACCTAGAGATTTGAGCTGCAGTTCTGATACCAAACCGCAATTGTGACCTCAGACTGGATTTGTGACCCCGAGCCTTGAGCTGTGGTTTTGATACCAAACCTGTATTGGGTCCTCAGACTGCAATTGTGTCTTCGAGCCTTGAACTTTAGTAGTGTTTCCTGACAGGATTTGGGGCCTAAGACTGGAATTGTGATCTCGAGACTTGAAATGTATTTGTGATACCAAACAGGATTCATGAACTCTGACTGCAATTGTGAGCTCAAGCCTTGAAGACCAGTTGTGATTCCAAACAGGAATTGTGTCCTCATACTGGAATTGTGGCCTCATGACTTAAAATGCAAATGTGATTTGAAACTGGAATTGTGTTCTCCAGCCTTGAAATGCAATTGTGATTCCAAACCGGAATTGTGAAATCAAGCCTTGAACTGCAATTGTGATTCCAAACCGGAATTGTGACCTCGAGGCTTCAATAGCAGTTGTAATTCCAAACGGGAATTGTGGCCTCAGACTGGAATTGTGATCTCGACCCTTGAATTGTAAATGTGATTCCAAACGGGATTAGTGACCACACACTGAATTTGTGACCTAGAGATTTGAGCTGCAGTTGTGGAACCAAACCGATATCGGGACCTCAGACTGGAATTGTGACCCTGAACCTTAAGCTGCAGCTCTGAAATCAAACCGGAATTGGGGGCTCAGACTGGAATTGTGATCTCGGGCCTTGAACTGCCATTGTGATTCCAAACGGGAATTGTGGCCTCAGACTGGAATTGTGACCGCGAGACATGAACAGCAGTTGTGATTACAAAACGGAATTGGGGGCTCAGACTGGAATTGTGATCTCGAGCCTTGAACTGCCATTGTGATTTCAAATCGGAATTGGGTCCTCAGAATGGAATCGTGACCCCGAGCATTGAGCAGCAGTTGTGATTCCAGAGCGGAATTGTGGCCTCAGACTTGAATTGTGACCCTGAGCCTTGTGCTGCATTTCTGATACCAAACCGGAATTGGGTCCTCAGACTGGAATCGTGATCTCGAGACATGAACATCAGTTGTGATTCCAAACAGGAATATTGACCTAAGACTGGAATTGTGATTTCATTCCATGAACTGCTATTGTGAATCCAAACTGTAATTGTGACCTCGATCCTTGAACTGCAGTTGTGATTCCAAACGGGAGTTGTGGCCTCAGACTGGAATTGTGACCCCGAGCCTTGAGCTGCACTTGTGATTCCAAACCAGTATAGGGTCATCAGACTAGAATCGTGTCTTCGAGCCTTGAACTTTAGTAGTGTTTCCTGACAGGATTTGGGGCCTAAGACTGGAATTGTGATCTTGAGAGTTGAAATGCAATTGTGATTCCAAACAGGATTCATGAACTCTGACTGGAATTGTGACCTCGAGCATTGAACATCAATCGTGATTCCCAACATGAATTCTATCCTCATACTGGAATTGTGGCCTCAAGACTTAAAATGCAAATGTGATTTCAAACCGGAATTGTGAAATCAAGCCTTGAACTGCTAATATGATTCCAAACCGGAATTGTGACCTCAGACTAGAATTGTGACCTCGAGCCTTGAATAGCAGTTGTGATTCCGAACTGTAATTGTGACCTCGAGCCTTGAATTGCAGTTGTGATTCCAAACGGGAATTGTGGCCTCAGACTGGAACTATGACCCCGGAGCCTTGAGCTGCAGTACTGATTCCAAACAGCTATTGCGTCCTCAGACTGCAGTTGTGACTTCGAGCCTTGAATTTTAGTTGTGATTCCAAAGCCGTATTGTGGCCTCAGACTGGAATTGTGACCTCGAGGCTTGAACATCAATTGTGATTCCAAACAGGAATTGTGTCCTCATACTGGAATTGTGGCCTCATGACTTAAAATGCAAATGTGATTTGAAACTGGAATTGTGAACTCAAGCCTTGAACTGCAATTGTGATTCCAAATTGGAATTGTGAACTCAAGCCTTGAATAGCAGTTGTGATTCCAAACGGGAATTGTGGCCTCAGACTGGAATTGTGATCTCGAGCCTTGAACTGCAATTTTGATTCCAAACAAGAATTGTGACCGCAGACTGGATTTGTGACCTCGAGACTTGAACTACAATTGGATTTCAAACAGGAACTGGGGCCTCAGACTGGAATTGTGACCTCATTCCATGAACTCCTATTGTGATTCCAAACTGTAATAGTGAGCTCGAGCCTTGAACTGCAGTACTGATTCCAAACAGGAATTGGGGCCTCAGACTGGAATTGTGATCTCGAGACAGGAATAGCAGTTGTGATTCCAAACGGGAATCGTGGCCTCAGACTGGAAATGTGACAACTAGGCTTGAGCTGCAGTTGTGATACCATACCGGAATTGAGTCTTCAGACTGGAATCATCACCTCGAGCAATGTAGAGCAGTTACGATTCAGAGCCGGAATTGGGACCTCAGACTGGAACTGTGACTTCAAACCTTGAAATTAAGTTGTGATTCCAAATCGGAATTGGGTCCTCAGACTGGAATTGTGACCCTGAGCCTTGTGCTGCATCTGTGATACCAAACCGGAATTGGGTCCTCAGACTGGAATTGGGGGCTCAGACTGGAATTGTGATCTCGACCCTTGAACTGCAAATGTGATTCCAAACGGGATTTGTGACCACACACTGCATTTGTGACCTAGAGATTTGAGCTGCAGTTCTGATACCAAACCGCAATTGTGACCTCAGACTGGATTTGTGACCCCGAGCCTTGAGCTGCGGTTTTGATACCAAACCGGTATTGGGTCCTCAGACTGCAATTGTGTCTTCGAGCCTTGAACTTTAGTAGTGTTTCCTGACAGGATTTGGGGCCTAAGACTGGAATTGTGACCTCGAGGCTTGAATAGCAGTTGTAATACCAAACGGGAATTGTGGCCGCAGACTAGAACTGTGACTCCGAGCCTTGAGCTTCAGTTGTGATTCCAAACGGGAATTGAGGCCTCAGACTGGAATTGTGATCTCGACCCTTGAATTGTAAATGTGATTCCAAACGGGATTAGTGACCACACACTGAATTTGTGACCTAGAGATTTGAGCTGCAGTTGTGGAACCAAACCGATATCGGGACCTCAGACTGGAATTGTGACCCTGAACCTTAAGCTGCAGCTCTGAAATCAAACCGGAATTGGGGTCTTAGACTGGAATTGTGATCTCGAGACTTGAAATGTATTTGTGATACCAAACAGGATTCATGAACTCTGACTGCAATTGTGAGCTCAAGCCTTGAAGACCAGTTGTGATTCCAAACAGGAATTGTGTCCTCATACTGGAATTGTGGCCTCATGACTTAAAATGCAAATGTGATTTGAAACTGGAATTGTGTTCTCCAGCCTTGAAATGCAATTGTGATTCCAAACCGGAATTGTGAAATCAAGCCTTGAACTGCAATTGTGATTCCAAACCGGAATTGTGACCTCGAGGCTTGAATAGCAGTTGTAATTCCAAACGGGAATTGTGGCCTCAGACTAGAACTGTGACTCCGAGCCTTGAGCTTCAGTTGTGATTCCAAACGGGAATTGAGGCCTCAGACTGGAATTGTGATCTCGACCCTTGAATTGTAAATGTGATTCCAAACGGGATTAGTGACCACACACTGAATTTGTGACCTAGAGATTTGAGCTGCAGTTGTGGAACCAAACCGATATCGGGACCTCAGACTGGAATTGTGACCCTGAACCTTAAGCTGCAGCTCTGAAATCAAACCGGAATTGGGGGCTCAGACTGGAATTGTGATCTCGGGCCTTGAACTGCCATTGTGATTCCAAACGGGAATTGTGGCCTCAGACTGGAATTGTGATCTTGAGCCTTGAACTGCAATTTTGATTCCAAACAAGAATTGTGACCTCAGACTGGATTTGTGACCTCGAGCCTTGGACTACAATTGGATTTCAAACAGGAATTGGGGCCTCAGACTGGAATTGTGATCTCGAGACTTGAACTGCAATTGTGATTCCAAACTGGAATTGTAAACTCAAGCCTTGAATAGCAGTTGTGATTCCAAACGGGAATTGTGGCCTCAGACTGGAATTGTGACCCCGAGCATTGAGCAGCAGTTGTGATTCCAAACGGGAATTGAGACCTCAGTCTGGCATTGTGATCTCAAGCCTTGAACTGCAATTTTGATTCCAAACAAGAATTGTGACCGCAGACTGGAATTGAGACCTCGAGCTTTGAACTGCAATTGTGATTCCAAACAGAAATTATGACCTCAGAGAGTAATTGTGACCTCATTCCATGAACTCCTATTGTGATTCCAAACTGTAATAGTGAGCTCGAGCCTTGAACTGCAGTACTGATTCCAAACAGGAATTGGGGCCTCAGACGGGAATTGTGACCTCGAGCCTTGACCGGCAGTTGTGAGTCCAGCTGGGAATTGGGGCCTCAGACTGGAATTGTGACTCCTAGCCATGATCTGCAGTACTGATTCCAAACGGGAATTGTGGCCTCAGACTGGAATTGTGATCTCGAGACAGGAATAGCAGTTGTGATTCCAAACGGGAATCGTGGCCTCAGACTGGAAATGTGACAACTAGGCTTGAGCTGCAGTTGTGATACCATACCGGAATTGAGTCTTCAGACTGGAATCGTCACCTCGAGCAATGTAGAGCAGTTACGATTCAGAGCCGGAATTGGGACCTCAGACTGGAACAGTGACTTCAAACCTTGAAATTAAGTTGTGATTCCAAAGCGGAATTGTGGCCTCAGACTTGAATTGTGACCCTGAGCCTTGTGCTGCATTTGTGATACCAAACCGGAATTGGGTCCTCAGACTGGAATCGTGATCTCGAGACATGAACATCAGTTGTGATTCCAACACGGAATTGGGGGCTCAGACTGGAATTGTGATCTCGAGCCTTGAACTGCCATTGTGATTTCAAATCGGAATTGGGTCCTCAGACTGGAATCGTGACCTCGAGACAGGATCAGCAGTTGTGATTCCAAACGGGAATTGTGGCCTCAGACTGGAATTGTGACCCCGAGCATTGAGCAGCAGTTGTGATTCCAGAGCGGAATTGTGGCCTCAGACTTGAATTGTGACCCTGAGCCTTGTCCTGCATTTCTGATACCAAACCGGAATTGGGTCCTCAGACTGGAATCGTGATCTCGAGACATGAACATCAGTTGTGATTCCAAACAGGAATATTGACCTAAGACTGGAATTGTGATTTCATTCCATGAACTGCTATTGTGAATCCAAACTGTAATTGTGACCTCGATCCTTGAACTGCAGTTGTGATTCCAAACGGGAGTTGTGGCCTCAGACTGGAATTGTGACCCCGAGCCTTGAGCTGCACTTGTGATTCCAAACCAGTATAGGGTCATCAGACTAGAATCGTGTCTTCGAGCCTTGAACTTTAGTAGTGTTTCCTGACAGGATTTGGGGCCTAAGACTGGAATTGTGATCTTGAGAGTTGAAATGCAATTGTGATTCCAAACAGGATTCATGAACTCTGACTGGAATTGTGACCTCGAGCATTGAACATCAATCGTGATTCCCAACATGAATTCTATCCTCATACTGGAATTGTGGCCTCAAGACTTAAAATGCAAATGTGATTTCAAACTGGAATTGTGACCTCAAGCCTTGAAATGCAATTGTTATTTCAAACCGGAATTGTGAAATCAAGCCTTGAACTGCTAATATGATTCCAAACCGGAATTGTGACCTCAGACTAGAATTGTGACCTCGAGCCTTGAATAGCAGTTGTGATTCCGAACTGTAATTGTGACCTCGAGCCTTGAATTGCAGTTGTGATTCCAAACGGGAATTGTGGCCTCAGACTGGAACTATGACCCCGGAGCCTTGAGCTGCAGTACTGATTCCAAACAGCTATTGCGTCCTCAGACTGCAGTTGTGACTTCGAGCCTTGAATTTTAGTTGTGATTCCAAAGCCGTATTGTGGCCTCAGACTGGAATTGTGACCTCGAGGCTTGAACATCAATTGTGATTCCAAACAGGAATTGTGTCCTCATACTGGAATTGTGGCCTCATGACTTAAAATGCAAATGTGATTTGAAACTGGAATTGTGAACTCAAGCCTTGAACTGCAATTGTGATTCCAAATTGGAATTGTGAACTCAAGCCTTGAATAGCAGTTGTGATTCCAAACGGGAATTGTGGCCTGTTGGGGGTTGAATGCTTTGCTTTTCTTTCTGTGGAATTTCTCCCATTGTTATGCTAAGTAATTGTGGCTACACCTTAAAACGACAGATAATGTTCTCTCGTAGGGGGGTGGCTGGAGGGAGAGGGGGGGGGGAACCGGAAAAGGAAAGGTGGGATAGGGGGGTCTGGAGCGGGGGACTGGCTCTCGCTTGGCTCCTGGAGTGGGAAGACAACCTGGGCTCTGCTCTGGCATCTTCCCCTGTCATCCCAGCGCTGAGATCCACGCTCCCTGCCTTTGGACATCGCTCCGCGGCTCTCCCAGCTCACCCTACTATCTCCGGACACTCTGCTGAGCACCACGACCGACACCGTGAGGGGGAGTCACTTTCCCCATCCCCTCTCTCCCCTGGGCCGCGGCCGCCATCACCCAGCCCTCTTCAACTGCGCGGGACCTGCCCTGCCCCCACAGCACCGGTAACAGCACAGGGAGACGGCCTGCGGCCAGAAGGGACTGGAGCGGAGCTAGACTGTTTCTGTTGCCAATTTTTATAGCTGTTGTTGTTTTTTTCTGCTTTGTTAAATACCAGTAAAGAACTGTTATTCTCATCCCCATATCTCCTGCCTGAAGGTGTCTGAATTGGACCTAAAATAATTAAAAGGGAGGGGGATTGCACTCTGCATCGCAGAAAAGGGGCTCCTGCCTTTCCTTAGACCATACCTGTCTTTCAAACCGAGACAGATTTTGGCGCCCGGAACGTGGGGCTTTGCCTGAGGGCATTGAGAGAGGGGTAGAAAAGGGGATAACAGTTCTTAAATTACCCAAGCTTGTGGTAGGTGACACCATGCTGTCCAGCTTACCCTGGATTGGCCTCCATGTGGTCACTGCTATATCTCTCCCATTTGCAAGCCCTTTTTTAAACATGAGTTTCATAACCAAGGTTACTGTGGCTATTATCCAGTTTATTATGTGGGTTGATCAGTTGAGGAATTCATGGATTTTTAATTTTCTCTGGAAGATGGCCACATGGATTCAGAGCTATCACACTCTAAGTGTGTGTTTCTGGGGCTACTTCAATAATGGTACTTACTGTGAGGAAGTGGCAGCAGGTGAAATTTTTTCTCAACCCATCACAGGGTTTTTGAAGTTCACCCCACCAGTCTTCAAGGGGTTCCAATCCACTTTAAATGCTAATGACATTATATTGTGGCTAGTGTTGCTTATATCCCTGTTAAACCTGTTCTATCTAACATTCAGAGATAAGGGGAGATTGACTTGGATAACAACCCTGATACCTACCCGAGGAAATAGTGATGTTACCCCAGAGCCTGATCCTGTCCCAGAGACTAGGGAGGTTACCCCAGAGCCTGATCTTGTCCCAGAGACTAGGGAGGTTACCCCAGAGCCTGATCCTATCCCAGAGACTAGGGATATTACCCCAGAGTTTGACCCTGCTCCACAGCCCACCTCGGAAAGGAACCACCCAGAATGGGTGGGGGTGCTAGCAAAGGAGATACGTGAGATGGGCCAGATGCTGAAGGAGTACCTCTCCCCAGCTGGTGAGAAACCCTCCCCCTGCCTTAAAGAGGGAGACTCTGATGGTGCAGCAGTGGGACCCACAGATGTTACATCTGTCCAGGTTCCAGCTGAACTGCAAGGGCACTCACAGACAGCAGCAGTTGCCCCTGTGGAAACTAGGAAGTCTAAGATGAAAACAAGGCACCTAGATAATAAGGGTCAGGAAGGGGGCCCCTCACAACCAGCAGGGGAGCCAGAAGTTGAGATCATCACCGAGTCCCTGTCATACGAGAGTCTCCGTAACCTGAGAAAAGACATTGTACGGCGGGGCCGTGAGGCTTTTACAACCTGGTTACTGCGGGTCTGGGACCTTATGGGTACAGGTGTGCAACTGGATGGTACTGAGGCAAGGAATTTGGGAGCCTTGACCCAGGACTCAGGTGTGGACCAGGTATTTGTAAGGGAGACAGGTCTCCTTTCCCTCTGGGAGCGACTTTTAATGAGTGTGAGAGAGAGATTTGTCCACAGGGAAAGAATGCAGGAGTACCACCAGAGAACACGTTGGAATACCCTTGAGGAAGGGATCCAAAAGCTGAGAGAAGTGGCAGTACTGGAGGTGCTCTTTGGGAGGGATGGACAGCATGACAATGACCCTGACAAGGTCAGGTGCACAGGGCAGATGTTGTGGAATCTGGCAAACCTGGGCCCATCTCAATATACCCCCTTTATTGCAATGATTGATGCTGATACCAACCAAGTGACAGTGGGTTCTGTTGCCAACAGGCTCAGGAATTATCAGAGTATGATGGCTGGCCCAGTGCAGGCTCATGTCTCTGCTGTGGCTAAGGACCTCAGAGAGGAGTTTAAGGAGGAGATGAAGGAGATAAGGGAAGAGGTGAGGAAGATCAGTGCAGCACCAGTGAGAGTCATGGACCCCAAAAGTAGAGCCCAACGCCCCCCAGCTAGGGAGAGAGGGTACACCCCACGTGCTGACCTGTGGTTTTTTTCTACGTGACCACGGGGAAGACATGAGAAGGTGGGATGGGAAACCCACTTCTGTCCTGGCAGCACGGGTGCGCCAAATCAGGGAGGGGAACACCAACAGAGGGAACTCCACTAAAGTGAGGGTAGCCTCAGCCTCCCATGGAGGTGCAGGGTATTACAGAAGGGAGGATGATCTGTCAGATCCCCTTGAAGGAACCTCCAGTATGTATGCCCAGGAGAGAAATAATAACCAGGGCTAGAGGGGCCCTGCCTCTAGCCAGGGAGAGGCACGGGAAAACCGGATCTTTTGGACGGTGTGGATCCGATGGCCTGGCACATCAGAGCCACAGGAACACAGAGCATTGGTTGACACTGGTTCACAATGTACATTAATACCATCAGGACATGTCGGAAAGGAACCTGTTTCAATTGCTGGGGTTACAGGGGGATATCAGGAATTGACTCTGCTGGAGGCTGAGGTGAGCCTGACTGGGAAAGAGTGGCAGAAACATCCAATTGTGACTGGCCCAGAGGCACCATGTATCCTAGGCATAGACTTCCTCAGGAATGGCTATTACAAAGACCCAAAGGGACTCAGGTGGGCTTTTGGAATAGCTACTGTGGCAGCAGAGGGCATTAAGCAGTTGAACACCCTGCCTGGGCTATCAGAAAACCCATTTGCAGTGGGACTCCTCAGGGTGAAAGAGCAACAGGTGCCAATTGCTACCTCAACAGTGCACCGCCGGCAGTACCGGACGAATCGAGATGCCGTGATCCCCATCCACAAGATGATCCGTGAGCTGGAGAGCCAAGGGGTGGTCAGCAAAACCCACTCACCCTTCAACAGCCCCATCTGGCCTGTGCGTAAATCGGAAGGAGAATGGAGATTGACAGTGGACTATCGTGCACTGAATGAGGTGACTCCACCGCTGAGCGCTGCCGTGCCAGACATGCTGGAACTGCAGTACGAGCTGGAGTCCAAGGCAGCAAAGTGGTACGCCACCATTGACATCGCCAATGCATTCTTCTCCATTCCTCTGGCAGCAGAGTGCAGGCCTCAGTTCGCTTTCACCTGGAGGGGTGTGCAATACATGTGGAACCGACTGCCCCAGGGGTGGAAACACAGCCCCACCATCTGTCATGGGCTGATCCAGGCTACACTGGAGAAGGGTGGAGCTCCAGAACATCTGCAGTACATTGATGACATCATTGTGTGGGGGATACGGCAATGGAAGTATTTCAGAAAGGAGAAAAGATCATTGAGATTCTGCTGGGAGCCGGCTTCGCCATTAAAAAGAGCAAAGTCAAAGGGCCTGCCCAAGAGATCCAGTTCCTGGGAGTAAAGTGGCAAGATGGACGGCGCCAGATCCCCAGTGAGGTCATCAATAAGATCACTGCAATGTCTCCACCAACCAGCAAGAAGGAAACACAAGCCTTCCTAGGTGCCATAGGCTTTTGGAGAATGCACATTCCTGAGTACAGCCAGATTGTGAGCCCTCTTTACCTGGTCACCCGCAAGAAGAACGATTTCCACTGGGGCCCTGAGCAGCAGCAAGCCTTTGCCCAGATCAAGCAGGAGATTGCTCATGCAGTAGCCCTTGGCCCAGTCAGGACGGGACCAGATGTGAAGAACGTGCTCTACTCTGCAGCCGGGAACCATGGTCTGTCCTGGAGCCTTTGGCAGAAGGTGCCTGGTGAGACGCGAGGCCGACCACTGGGGTTCTGGAGCCGAAGCTACAGAGGGTCCGAGGCCAACTACACTCCGACGGAGAGGGAGATCTTGGCCGCCTATGAAGGGGTCCAAGCAGCCTCAGAGGTGGTTGGCACAGAAACACAACTCCTCCTGGCACCCCGACTGCCAGTGCTGAGCTGGATGTTTAAAGGAAAGGTTCCCTCAACCCACCATGCCACTGACGCCACATGGAGTAAATGGATTGCCCTCATCACACAACGTGCCCGTATTGGAAACCCGAATCGCCCTGGGATTTTGGAGATTATTACCAACTGGCCGGAAGGGGAAGACTTTGGCCTTGCCGACGAAGAGGAACAGGAACAGGTGACCCGGGCTGAAGAAGCCCCACCATATAACCAACTGCCAGCAGATGAAACATGCTATGCTCTTTTCACTGATGGTTCCTGCCGCATCGTGGGGATGAACCGGAAGTGGAAAGCAGCCGTATGGAGCCCCACACGACAGGTTGCACAAGCTACGGAAGGAGAAGGTGGATCGAGTCAACTTGCTGAACTCAAAGCTGTTCAGCTGGCCCTGGACATTGCTGAAAGAGAGAAGTGGCCAAAACTCTACCTTTACACTGATTCATGGATGGTAGCCAATGCTCTGTGGGGATGGCTGGAAAGGTGGAAAAAGGCTAACTGGCAACGTAGGGGAAAACCAATCTGGGCTGCCAATGAATGGAAAGACATTGCCACCCGGGTAGAGAAGTTGCCTGTGAAAGTCCGTCACGTAGATGCCCATGTCCCCAAGAGTCGGGCTAATGAGGAACACCGACACAATGAGCAGGTAGATCAGGCTGCACAGATAGAGGTGTCGCAGATAGATTTAGACTGGCAGCACAAGGGAGAGTTGTTCCTGGCTCGATGGGCCCATGATGCCTCAGGTCATCAGGGCAGAGATGCCACATATAAGTGGGCACGAGACCGAGGGGTGGATCTAACCATGGACAGTATTTCTCAAGTTATCCATGACTGTGAGACGTGCGCTGCCATCAAGCAAGCCAAGCGGGTGAAGCCCCTCTGGTATGGGGGGCGATGGTCCAAATATAAGTATGGAGAGGCCTGGCAGATTGACTACATCACACTGCCTCAAACCCGCCAGGGCAAGCGCTATGTACTGACCATGGTGGAAGCCACCACTGGATGGTTGGAGACCTACCCTGTGCCTCATGCCACTGCTCGGAACACCATCCTGGGCCTGGAAAAACAAGTTCTTTGGAGGCATGGTACCCCTGAGAGAATTGAGTCAGACAATGGGACTCATTTCAAGAACAGCCTTATAAACACCTGGGCTAGAGAACACGGCATTGAGTGGGTGTACCATATCCCCTACCATGCACCAGCTGCAGGGAAAGTTGAACGGTGCAATGGCCTGCTTAAAACCACCTTGAAGGCACTGGGTGGGGGAACTTTCAAGAACTGGGAGATTAATCTACCAAAGGCCACCTGGTTAGTGAACACCCGAGGTTCCACTAACCGAGCAGGCCCTGCCCAATCTGAGCCCTTGGGAATATCGAATGGAGATAAGGTTCCAGTGGTACACATGAGAGGTATGCTAGGAAAAACTGTTTGGGTGAATCCTGCCTCCAGCAAAGACAATCCCATCCATGGAGTTGTATTCGCTCAAGGACCAGGTTGCACCTGGTGGGTGATGCAAAAGAATGGAGAGACCAGATGCATACCCCAAGGAGACCTTGTTTTAGGGTGAAATACCTATAGTACTGTGCCTATGTCTCTAACTGCATGTATGTATATATAATGTAACAGTTTAATTTGATATAGCATATTAGTATGGGAGAAATTCAGGGGTGGATAATGTTGGGGGTTGAATGCTTTGCTTTTCTTTCTGTGGAATTTCTCCCATTGTTATGCTAAGTAATTGTGGCTACACCTTAAAACGACAGATAATGTTCTCTCGTAGGGGGGTGGCTGGAGGGAGAGGGGGGGGGGAACCGGAAAAGGAAAGGTGGGATAGGGGGGTCTGGAGCGGGGGACTGGCTCTCGCTTGGCTCCTGGAGTGGGAAGACAACCTGGGCTCTGCTCTGGCATCTTCCCCTGTCATCCCAGCGCTGAGATCCACGCTCCCTGCCTTTGGACATCGCTCCGCGGCTCTCCCAGCTCACCCTACTATCTCCGGACACTCTGCTGAGCACCACGACCGACACCGTGAGGGGGAGTCACTTTCCCCATCCCCTCTCTCCCCTGGGCCGCGGCCGCCATCACCCAGCCCTCTTCAACTGCGCGGGACCTGCCCTGCCCCCACAGCACCGGTAACAGCACAGGGAGACGGCCTGCGGCCAGAAGGGACTGGAGCGGAGCTAGACTGTTTCTGTTGCCAATTTTTATAGCTGTTGTTGTTTTTTTCTGCTTTGTTAAATACCAGTAAAGAACTGTTATTCTCATCCCCATATCTCCTGCCTGAAGGTGTCTGAATTGGACCTAAAATAATTAAAAGGGAGGGGGATTGCACTCTGCATCGCAGAAAAGGGGCTCCTGCCTTTCCTTAGACCATACCTGTCTTTCAAACCGAGACATGGCCTCAGACTGGAATTGTGATCTCGAGCCTTGAACTGCAATTTTGATTCCAAACAAGAATTGTGACCGCAGACTGGATTTGTGACCTCGAGACTTGAACTACAATTGGATTTCAAACAGGAACTGGGGCCTCAGACTGGAATTGTGACCTCATTCCATGAACTCCTATTGTGATTCCAAACTGTAATAGTGAGCTCGAGCCTTGAACTGCAGTACTGATTCCAAACAGGAATTGGGGCCTCAGACTGGAATTGTGATCTCGAGACAGGAATAGCAGTTGTGATTCCAAACGGGAATCGTGGCCTCAGACTGGAAATGTGACAACTAGGCTTGAGCTGCAGTTGTGATACCATACCGGAATTGAGTCTTCAGACTGGAATCATCACCTCGAGCAATGTAGAGCAGTTACGATTCAGAGCCGGAATTGGGACCTCAGACTGGAACTGTGACTTCAAACCTTGAAATTAAGTTGTGATTCCAAAGCGGAATTGTGGCCTCAGACTTGAATTGTGACCCTGAGCCTTGTGCTGCATCTGTGATACCAAACCGGAATTGGGTCCTCAGACTGGAATTGGGGGCTCAGACTGGAATTGTGATCTCGACCCTTGAACTGCAAATGTGATTCCAAACGGGATTTGTGACCACACACTGCATTTGTGACCTAGAGATTTGAGCTGCAGTTCTGATACCAAACCGCAATTGTGACCTCAGACTGGATTTGTGACCCCGAGCCTTGAGCTGCGGTTTTGATACCAAACCGGTATTGGGTCCTCAGACTGCAATTGTGTCTTCGAGCCTTGAACTTTAGTAGTGTTTCCTGACAGGATTTGGGGCCTAAGACTGGAATTGTGATCTCGAGACTTGAAATGTATTTGTGATACCAAACAGGATCCATGAACTCTGACTGCAATTGTGAGCTCAAGCCTTGAAGATCAGTTGTGATTCCAAACAGGAATTGTGTCCTCATACTGGAATTGTGGCCTCATGACTTAAAATGCAAATGTGATTTGAAACTGGAATTGTGTTCTCCAGCCTTGAAATGCAATTGTGATTCCAAACCGGAATTGTGAAATCAAGCCTTGAACTGCAATTGTGATTCCAAACTGGAATTGTGACCTCGAGGCTTGAATAGCAGTTGTAATTCCAAACGGGAATTGTGGCCTCAGACTAGAACTGTGACTCCGAGCCTTGAGCTTCAGTTGTGATTCCAAACGGGAATTGAGGCCTCAGACTGGAATTGTGATCTCGACCCTTGAATTGTAAATGTGATTCCAAACGGGATTAGTGACCACACACTGAATTTGTGACCTAGAGATTTGAGCTGCAGTTGTGGAACCAAACCGATATCGGGACCTCAGACTGGAATTGTGACCCTGAACCTTAAGCTGCAGCTCTGAAATCAAACCGGAATTGGGGGCTCAGACTGGAATTGTGATCTCGGGCCTTGAACTGCCATTGTGATTCCAAACGGGAATTGTGGCCTCAGACTGGAATTGTGACCGCGAGACATGAACAGCAGTTGTGATTACAACACGGAATTGGGGGCTCAGACTGGAATTGTGATCTCGAGCCTTGAACTGCCATTGTGATTCCAAACAGGAATTGTGGCCTCAGACTGCAATTGTGATCTTGAGCCTTGAACTGCAATTTTGATTCCAAACAAGAATTGTGACCTCAGACTGGATTTGTGACCTCGAGCCTTGGACTACAATTGGATTTCAAACAGGAATTGGGGCCTCAGACTGGAATTGTGATCTCGAGACTTGAACTGCAATTGTGATTCCAAACTGGAATTGTAAACTCAAGCCTTGAATAGCAGTTGTGATTCCAAACGGGAATTGTGGCCTCAGACTGGAATTGTGACCCCGAGCATTGAGCAGCAGTTGTGATTCCAAACGGGAATTGAGACCTCAGTCTGGCATTGTGATCTCAAGCCTTGAACTGCAATTGTGATTCCAAACCGGAATTGTGACCGCAGACTGGAATTGAGACCTCGAGCTTTGAACTGCAATTGTGATTCCAAACAGAAATTATGACCTCAGAGAGTAATTGTGACCTCATTCCATGAACTCCTATTGTGATTCCAAACTGTAATAGTGAGCTCGAGCCTTGAACTGCAGTACTGATTCCAAACAGGAATTGGGGCCTCAGACTGGAATTGTGATCTCGAGACAGGAATAGCAGTTGTGATTCCAAACGGGAATCGTGGCCTCAGACTGGAAATGTGACAACTAGGCTTGAGCTGCAGTTGTGATACCATACCGGAATTGAGTCTTCAGACTGGAATCATCACCTCGAGCAATGTAGAGCAGTTACGATTCAGAGCCGGAATTGGGACCTCAGACTGGAACTGTGACTTCAAACCTTGAAATTAAGTTGTGATTCCAAAGCGGAATTGTGGCCTCAGACTGGAATTGTGACCCTGAGCCTTGTGCTGCATCTGTGATACCAAACCGGAATTGGGTCCTCAGACTGGAATTGGGGGCTCAGACTGGAATTGTGATCTCGACCCTTGAACTGCAAATGTGATTCCAAATGGGATTTGTGACCACACACTGCATTTGTGACCTAGAGATTTGAGCTGCAGTTCTGATACCAAACCGCAATTGTGACCTCAGACTGGATTTGTGACCCCGAGCCTTGAGCTGCGGTTTTGATACCAAACCGGTATTGGGTCCTCAGACTGCAATTGTGTCTTCGAGCCTTGAACTTTAGTAGTGTTTCCTGACAGGATTTGGGGCCTAAGACTGGAATTGTGATCTCGAGACTTGAAATGTATTTGTGATACCAAACAGGATCCATGAACTCTGACTGCAATTGTGAGCTCAAGCCTTGAAGATCAGTTGTGATTCCAAACAGGAATTGTGTCCTCATACTGGAATTGTGGCCTCATGACTTAAAATGCAAATGTGATTTGAAACTGGAATTGTGTTCTCCAGCCTTGAAATGCAATTGTGATTCCAAACCGGAATTGTGAAATCAAGCCTTGAACTGCAATTGTGATTCCAAACCGGAATTGTGACCTCGAGGCTTGAATAGCAGTTGTAATTCCAAACGGGAATTGTGGCCTCAGACTAGAACTGTGACTCCGAGCCTTGAGCTTCAGTTGTGATTCCAAACGGGAATTGAGGCCTCAGACTGGAATTGTGATCTCGACCCTTGAATTGTAAATGTGATTCCAAACAGGAATTGTGGCCTCAGACTGCAATTGTGATCTTGAGCCTTGAACTGCAATTTTGATTCCAAACAAGAATTGTGACCTCAGACTGGATTTGTGACCTCGAGCCTTGGACTACAATTGGATTTCAAACAGGAATTGGGGCCTCAGACTGGAATTGTGATCTCGAGACTTGAACTGCAATTGTGATTCCAAACTGGAATTGTAAACTCAAGCCTTGAATAGCAGTTGTGATTCCAAACGGGAATTGTGGCCTCAGACTGGAATTGTGACCCCGAGCATTGAGCAGCAGTTGTGATTCCAAACGGGAATTGAGACCTCAGTCTGGCATTGTGATCTCAAGCCTTGAACTGCAATTGTGATTCCAAACCGGAATTGTGACCGCAGACTGGAATTGAGACCTCGAGCTTTGAACTGCAATTGTGATTCCAAACAGAAATTATGACCTCAGAGAGTAATTGTGACCTCATTCCATGAACTCCTATTGTGATTCCAAACTGTAATAGTGAGCTCGAGCCTTGAACTGCAGTACTGATTCCAAACAGGAATTGGGGCCTCAGACTGGAATTGTGATCTCGAGACAGGAATAGCAGTTGTGATTCCAAACGGGAATCGTGGCCTCAGACTGGAAATGTGACAACTAGGCTTGAGCTGCAGTTGTGATACCATACCGGAATTGAGTCTTCAGACTGGAATCATCACCTCGAGCAATGTAGAGCAGTTACGATTCAGAGCCGGAATTGGGACCTCAGACTGGAACTGTGACTTCAAACCTTGAAATTAAGTTGTGATTCCAAAGCGGAATTGTGGCCTCAGACTGGAATTGTGACCCTGAGCCTTGTGCTGCATCTGTGATACCAAACCGGAATTGGGTCCTCAGACTGGAATTGGGGGCTCAGACTGGAATTGTGATCTCGACCCTTGAACTGCAAATGTGATTCCAAATGGGATTTGTGACCACACACTGCATTTGTGACCTAGAGATTTGAGCTGCAGTTCTGATACCAAACCGCAATTGTGACCTCAGACTGGATTTGTGACCCCGAGCCTTGAGCTGCGGTTTTGATACCAAACCGGTATTGGGTCCTCAGACTGCAATTGTGTCTTCGAGCCTTGAACTTTAGTAGTGTTTCCTGACAGGATTTGGGGCCTAAGACTGGAATTGTGATCTCGAGACTTGAAATGTATTTGTGATACCAAACAGGATCCATGAACTCTGACTGCAATTGTGAGCTCAAGCCTTGAAGATCAGTTGTGATTCCAAACAGGAATTGTGTCCTCATACTGGAATTGTGGCCTCATGACTTAAAATGCAAATGTGATTTGAAACTGGAATTGTGTTCTCCAGCCTTGAAATGCAATTGTGATTCCAAACCGGAATTGTGAAATCAAGCCTTGAACTGCAATTGTGATTCCAAACCGGAATTGTGACCTCGAGGCTTGAATAGCAGTTGTAATTCCAAACGGGAATTGTGGCCTCAGACTAGAACTGTGACTCCGAGCCTTGAGCTTCAGTTGTGATTCCAAACGGGAATTGAGGCCTCAGACTGGAATTGTGATCTCGACCCTTGAATTGTAAATGTGATTCCAAACAGGAATTGTGGCCTCAGACTGCAATTGTGATCTTGAGCCTTGAACTGCAATTTTGATTCCAAACAAGAATTGTGACCTCAGACTGGATTTGTGACCTCGAGCCTTGGACTACAATTGGATTTCAAACAGGAATTGGGGCCTCAGACTGGAATTGTGATCTCGAGACTTGAACTGCAATTGTGATTCCAAACTGGAATTGTAAACTCAAGCCTTGAATAGCAGTTGTGATTCCAAACGGGAATTGTGGCCTCAGACTGGAATTGTGACCCCGAGCATTGAGCAGCAGTTGTGATTCCAAACGGGAATTGAGACCTCAGTCTGGCATTGTGATCTCAAGCCTTGAACTGCAATTGTGATTCCAAACCGGAATTGTGACCGCAGACTGGAATTGAGACCTCGAGCTTTGAACTGCAATTGTGATTCCAAACAGAAATTATGACCTCAGAGAGTAATTGTGACCTCATTCCATGAACTCCTATTGTGATTCCAAACTGTAATAGTGAGCTCGAGCCTTGAACTGCAGTACTGATTCCAAACAGGAATTGGGGCCTCAGACTGGAATTGTGATCTCGAGACAGGAATAGCAGTTGTGATTCCAAACGGGAATCGTGGCCTCAGACTGGAAATGTGACAACTAGGCTTGAGCTGCAGTTGTGATACCATACCGGAATTGAGTCTTCAGACTGGAATCATCACCTCGAGCAATGTAGAGCAGTTACGATTCAGAGCCGGAATTGGGACCTCAGACTGGAACTGTGACTTCAAACCTTGAAATTAAGTTGTGATTCCAAAGCGGAATTGTGGCCTCAGACTGGAATTGTGACCCTGAGCCTTGTGCTGCATCTGTGATACCAAACCGGAATTGGGTCCTCAGACTGGAATTGGGGGCTCAGACTGGAATTGTGATCTCGACCCTTGAACTGCAAATGTGATTCCAAATGGGATTTGTGACCACACACTGCATTTGTGACCTAGAGATTTGAGCTGCAGTTCTGATACCAAACCGCAATTGTGACCTCAGACTGGATTTGTGACCCCGAGCCTTGAGCTGCGGTTTTGATACCAAACCGGTATTGGGTCCTCAGACTGCAATTGTGTCTTCGAGCCTTGAACTTTAGTAGTGTTTCCTGACAGGATTTGGGGCCTAAGACTGGAATTGTGATCTCGAGACTTGAAATGTATTTGTGATACCAAACAGGATCCATGAACTCTGACTGCAATTGTGAGCTCAAGCCTTGAAGATCAGTTGTGATTCCAAACAGGAATTGTGTCCTCATACTGGAATTGTGGCCTCATGACTTAAAATGCAAATGTGATTTGAAACTGGAATTGTGTTCTCCAGCCTTGAAATGCAATTGTGATTCCAAACCGGAATTGTGAAATCAAGCCTTGAACTGCAATTGTGATTCCAAACCGGAATTGTGACCTCGAGGCTTGAATAGCAGTTGTAATTCCAAACGGGAATTGTGGCCTCAGACTAGAACTGTGACTCCGAGCCTTGAGCTTCAGTTGTGATTCCAAACGGGAATTGAGGCCTCAGACTGGAATTGTGATCTCGACCCTTGAATTGTAAATGTGATTCCAAACAGGAATTGTGGCCTCAGACTGCAATTGTGATCTTGAGCCTTGAACTGCAATTTTGATTCCAAACAAGAATTGTGACCTCAGACTGGATTTGTGACCTCGAGCCTTGGACTACAATTGGATTTCAAACAGGAATTGGGGCCTCAGACTGGAATTGTGATCTCGACCCTTGAACTGCAAATGTGATTCCAAATGGGATTTGTGACCACACACTGCATTTGTGACCTAGAGATTTGAGCTGCAGTTCTGATACCAAACCGCAATTGTGACCTCAGACTGGATTTGTGACCCCGAGCCTTGAGCTGCGGTTTTGATACCAAACCGGTATTGGGTCCTCAGACTGCAATTGTGTCTTCGAGCCTTGAACTTTAGTAGTGTTTCCTGACAGGATTTGGGGCCTAAGACTGGAATTGTGATCTCGAGACTTGAAATGTATTTGTGATACCAAACAGGATCCATGAACTCTGACTGCAATTGTGAGCTCAAGCCTTGAAGATCAGTTGTGATTCCAAACAGGAATTGTGTCCTCATATTGGAATTGTGGCCTCATGACTTAAAATGCAAATGTGATTTGAAACCAGAATTGTGTTCTCCAGCCTTGAAATGCAATTGCGATTCCAAACCGGAATTGTGACCTCGAGGCTTGAATAGCAGTTGTAATTCCAAACAGGAATTGTGGCCTCAGACTAGAACTGTGACTCCGAGCCTTGAGCTTCAGTTGTGATTCCAAACGGGAATTGAGGCCTCAGACTGGAATTGTGATCTCGACCCTTGAATTGTAAATGTGATTCCAAACGGGATTAGTGACCACACACTGAATTTGTGACCTAGAGATTTGAGCTGCAGTTGTGGAACCAAACCGATATCGGGACCTCAGACTGGAATTGTGACCCTGAACCTTAAGCTACAGCTCTGAAATCAAACCGGAATTGGGGGCTCAGACTGGAATTGTGATCTCGGGCCTTGAACTGCCATTGTGATTCCAAACGGGAATTGTGGCCTCAGACTGGAATTGTGACCGCGAGACATGAACAGCAGTTGTGACTACAAAACGGAATTGGGGGCTCAGACTGGAATTGTGATCTCGAGCCTTGAACTGCAATTGTGATTCCAAACCAGAATTGTGATCTCAGATTGGAATGGGGACATAGAAGTGGAATTGTGATTCCAAACATGTATTGTGAGCTCAGCAAGGAATTGTGATATAGAAATGAACTTGTGATTCCAAAATGGAATTGTGAGCTCAAGATGTGATCTGCAATTGTAAATCCAAACTGGAATTGTGACCTCAGACTGGAATTGTGACCCTGAGCTTTGAACTGCAATTGTGATTCCATAATGGAATTGTGACCTCAAGCCTTGCACGGCAATTGTGATTCCAAACCCGGATTGTGATCTCAGACTGGAATTTTTACCTCAAGCCTTGAGATGTAATTGTGATTCCAAACTGGAATTGTGAGCTCAGACTGAAATTATGACATAACATGGAATTGTGATTCCAAACCGGAATTGTGACCACAGATTGGAATGGGGACATAGAAGGGGAATTGTGATTCCAAACATGTATTGTGAGCTCAGTAAGGAATTGTGATATAGAAATGAAATTGTGATTCCAAACTGGAATAGTGAGCTCAAGCCTTGATCTGCTATTGTAATTGCAAACCGGAATTGTGTCCTCAGACTGGAATTGTGATCCTGAGCTTTGAATTACATTTCTCATTCCATAGTTGAAATGTGATATCAAGACTTGCGCTGCAATTGTGATTCCTATTCGGAATTGTGACAGCAGACGGTAATTGGAACCTCAAGCCTTGATGTGCAATTTTGATTCAAAACTGGAATTGTGAGCTCACACTGGAATTGTGACATCAAATGGAATTGTGATTCCAAACTGCAATTCTGCCCTCAGTCTCTAATTGTGACATAGTAGAGGAATTGTGATTCCAATCAGGAATTGTGAGCTTAGAAAGGAATTGTGATATAGAAATGAAACTGTGATTCCAAACTGGAATTGTGAGCTCAAGCGTTGATCTGCAATTGTAATTCCAAACTGGAATTGTGACCTCAGACTGGAATTGTGACCCTTAGCTTTGAATTGCATTTCTGAATGCATAGTGGAAATGTGACATCTAGCCTTTCACTGCAGTTGTGATTCCAAACCGGAATTTTGAGCTCAGACTGGAATTGGGACCACAAGCCTTGATCTGCAATTTTGATTCCAAACTGGAATTTTGAGCTCAGACGGGAATTGTAACATCAAATGGATTTGTGATCCCAAACTGGAATTGTGAGCTCAAGCCTTGATCTGCAATTGTAATTCCAAACTGGAATTGTGACCTCAGATTGGAATTGTGACCCTGAGCTTTGAACTGCAATTGTGATTCCATAGTGGAATTGTGACCTCTAGCCTTGCACTGCAATTCTCATTCCAATCCGGAATTGTGACCGCAGACTGGAATTGGGACCTCCAAGCCTTGATCTGCAATTTTGATTCCAAACTGGAATTCTGCCCTCAGTCTCTAATTGTGACATAGTAGTGAAATTGTGATTCCAATCAGGAATTGTGAGCTTAGAAAGGAATTGTGATACAGAAATGAAATTGTGATTCCAAATCGGAATTGTGACCGCAAGCCTTGCACTGCAATTGTGATTCCAAACCAGAATTGTGACCGCAGACTGTAATTGGGACCTCAAGCCTTGATCTGCAATTTTGATTCCAAACGGGAATTGTGAGCTGAGACTGGAATTGTGACATCAAATGGAATTGTGATTCCAAACTGGAATTCTGCCCTCAGTCTCTAATTGTGACATAGCAGCGGAATTGTGATTCCAATCAGGAATTGTGTGCTTAGAAAGGAATTGTGATATAGAAATGAAATTGTGATTCCAAACTGGAATTGTGAGCTCAAGCGTTGATCTGCAATTGTATTTCCAATCTGGAATTGTGACCTCACACTGGAATTGTGACCCTGAGCTTTGAACGGCAATTGTGATTCCATATCGAAATTTTGATATCTAGCCTTGCACTGCAATTGTGATTCCAAACCAGAATTGTGATCTCAGATTGGAATGGGGACATAGAAGTGGAATTGTGATTCCAAACATGTATAGTGAGCTCAGCAAGGAATTGTGATATAGAAATGAACTTGTGATTCCAAAATGGAATTGTGAGCTCAAGATGTGATCTGCAATTGTAAATCCAAACTGGAATTGTGACCTCAGACTGGAATTGTGACCCTGAGCTTTGAACTGCAATTGTGATTCCATAATGGAATTGTGACCTCAAGCCTTGCACGGCAATTGTGATTCCAAACCCGGATTGTGATCTCAGACTGGAATTTTTACCTCAAGCCTTGAGATGTAATTGTGATTCCAAACTGGAATTGTGAGCTCAGACTGAAATTATGACATAACATGGAATTGTGATTCCAAACCGGAATTGTGACCACAGATTGGAATGGGGCCATAGAAGTGGAATTGTGATTCCAAACATGTATTGTGAGCTCAGTAAGGAATTGTGATATAGAAATGAAATTGTGATTCCAAACTGGAATTGTGAGCTCAAGCCTTGATCTGCTATTGTAATTGCAAACCGGAATTGTGTCCTCAGACTGGAATTGTGACCCTGAGCTTTGAATTACATTTCTCATTCCATAGTTGAAATGTGATATCAAGACTTGCGCTGCAATTGTGATTCCAATTCAGAATTGTGACTGCAGACGGTAATTGGAACCTCAAGCCTTGATCTGCAATTTTGATTCAAAACTGGAATTGCGAGCTCACACTGGAATTGTGACATCAAATGGAATTGTGATTCCAAACTGCAATTCTGCCCTCAGTCTCTAATTGTGACATAGTAGAGGAATTGTGATTCCAATCAGGAATTGTGAGCTTAGAAAGGAATTGTGATATAGAAATGAAACTGTGATTCCAAACTGGAATTGTGAGCTCAAGCGTTGATCTGCAATTGTAATTCCAAACTGGAATTGTGACCTCAGATTGGAATTGTGACCCTGAGCTTTGAACTGCAATTGTGATTCCATAGTGGAATTGTGACCTCTAGCCTTGCACTGCAATTGTGATACCAAACCGGAATTGTCACCGCAGACTGGAATTGGGACCTCAAGCCTTGATGTACAATTTTGATTCCAAGCTGGAATTGTGAGCTCAGACTGGAATTGTGACATCAAATGGAATTGTGATTCCAAACTGCAATTCTGCCCTCAGTCTCTAATTGTGGCATAGTAGAGGAATTGTGATTCCAATCAGGAATTGTGAGCTTAGAATGGAATTGTGATATAGAAATGAAATTGTGATTCCAAACTGGAATTGTGAGCTCAAGCGTTGATCTACAATTCTAATTCCAAACTGGAACTGTGACCTCAGACTGGAATTGTGACACTGAGCCTTGAACTGCAATTGTGATTCCATAGCCAAATTGTGACCTCTAGCCTTGCACTGCAATTGTGATTCCAAACCGGAATTGTGACCGCAGACTGGAATTGGGACCTCAAGCCTTGAAATATAATTTTGATTCCAAATTGGAATTGAGAGCTCAGACTGGAATTGTGACATCAAATGGACTTTTCATTCCAAACTGGAATTCTGAGATCAGATTGGAATTTTGACATCAATCAATGATCGGCAATTGTGATTCCAAAGAGGTATTGTGAGCTTAGAAAAAAATTGTGATATAGAAATGAACTTGTGATTCCAAACTGGAATTGTGAGCTCAAGCCTTGATCTGCAATTGTAATTCCAAACAGGAATTGTGTCCTCAGACTGGAATTGGGACCTCAAGCCTTTATCTGCAATTTTTATACCATAGTGGAATTACGACCGCTAGCCTTGCACTGCAATTGTGATTCCAAACCGGAATTGTGACCTCAGGCTGTATTTGGTACCTCAAGTCTTGATGTGCAATTTTTATTCCAAACTGGAATTGTGACCTCAGACTGGAATTGTGACCCTGAGCTTTGAATGGCAATTGTGATTGCATAGTGGAATCGTGACCTCTAGCCTTGCACTGCAATTGTGATTCCAAACCGGAATTGTGACCGCAGACTGGAATTGGGACCTCAAGCCTTGATCTGCCATTTTGATTCCAAACTGGAATTGTGAGCTCAGACTGGAATTGTGACATCAAATAGAATTGTGATTCCAAACTGGAATTCTGCCCTCAGTCTCTAATTGTGACATAGTAGAGGAATTGTGATTCCAATCAGGAACGGTGAGTTTAGAAAGGAATTGTGATATAGAAATGAAATTGTGATTCCAAACTGGAATTGTGACCTCAAGCCTTGCACTGCAATTGTGATTCCAAAGCGGAATTGTGACCGCAAACTCTGATTGGGACCTCAAGCCTTGATCTGTAATTGTGATTCCAAACTGGAATTGTGAGCTCAGACTGGAATTGTGACCCTGAGCTTTGAACTGCATTTCTGATTCCATACTGGAAATGTGACATCTATCCTTGCACTGCAATTGTGATTCCAGTTGGGAATTGTGACCGCAGACTGTAATTGGAATCTCAAGCCTTGATGTGCAATTTTGATTCAAAACTGGAATTGTGAGCTCACACTGGAATTGTGACATCAAATGGAATTGTGATTCCAAACTGCAATTCTGCCCTCAGTCTCTAATTGTGACATAGTAGAGGAATTGTGATTCCAATCAGGAATTGTGAGCTTAGAAAGGAATTGTGATATGGAAATGAAATTGTGATTCCAAACTGGAATTGTGAGCTCAAGCCTTGATCTGCAATTGTAATTCCATACTAGAATTGTGACCTCAGACTGGAATTGTGACCCTGAGCTTTGAACGGCAATTGTGATTCCATATCGAAATTTTGATATCTAGCCTTGCACTGCAATTGTGATTCCAAACCAGAATTGTGATCTCAGATTGGAATGGGGACATAGAAGTGGAATTGTGATTCCAAACATGTATAGTGAGCTCAGCAAGGAATTGTGATATAGAAATGAACTTGTGATTCCAAAATGGAATTGTGAGCTCAAGATGTGATCTGCAATTGTAAATCCAAACTGGAATTGTGACCTCAGACTGGAATTGTGACCCTGAGCTTTGAACTGCAATTGTGATTCCATAATGGAATTGTGACCTCAAGCCTTGCACGGCAATTGTGATTCCAAACCCGGATTGTGATCTCAGACTGGAATTTTTACCTCAAGCCTTGAGATGTAATTGTGATTCCAAACTGGAATTGTGAGCTCAGACTGAAATTATGACATAACATGGAATTGTGATTCCAAACCGGAATTGTGACCACAGATTGGAATGGGGCCATAGAAGTGGAATTGTGATTCCAAACATGTATTGTGAGCTCAGTAAGGAATTGTGATATAGAAATTAAATTGTGATTCCAAACTGGAATTGTGAGCTCAAGCGTTGATCTGCAATTGTAATTCCAAACTGGAATTGTGACCTCAGATTGGAATTGTGACCCTGAGCTTTGAACTGCAATTGTGATTCCATAGTGGAATTGTGACCTCTAGCCTTGCACTGCAATTGTGATACCAAACCGGAATTGTCACCGCAGACTGGAATTGGGACCTCAAGCCTTGATGTACAATTTTGATTCCAAGCTGGAATTGTGAGCTCAGACTGGAATTGTGACATCAAATGGAATTGTGATTCCAAACTGCAATTCTGCCCTCAGTCTCTAATTGTGACATAGTAGAGGAATTGTGATTCCAATCAGGAATTGTGAGCTTAGAAAGGAATTGTGATATAGAAATGAAACTGTGATTCCAAACTGGAATTGTGAGCTCAAGCGTTGATCTGCAATTGTAATTCCAAACTGGAATTGTGACCTCAGATTGGAATTGTGACCCTGAGCTTTGAACTGCAATTGTGATTCCATAGTGGAATTGTGACCTCTAGCCTTGCACTGCAATTGTGATACCAAACCGGAATTGTCACCGCAGACTGGAATTGGGACCTCAAGCCTTGATGTACAATTTTGATTCCAAGCTGGAATTGTGAGCTCAGACTGGAATTGTGACATCAAATGGAATTGTGATTCCAAACTGCAATTCTGCCCTCAGTCTCTAATTGTGGCATAGTAGAGGAATTGTGATTCCAATCAGGAACTGTGAGCTTAGAATGGAATTGTGATATAGAAATGAAATTGTGATTCCAAACTGGAATTGTGAGCTCAAGCGTTGATCTACAATTCTAATTCCAAACTGGAACTGTGACCTCAGACTGGAATTGTGACACTGAGCCTTGAACTGCAATTGTGATTCCATAGCCAAATTGTGACCTCTAGCCTTGCACTGCAATTGTGATTCCAAACCGGAATTGTGACCGCAGACTGGAATTGGGACCTCAAGCCTTGAAATATAATTTTGATTCCAAATTGGAATTGAGAGCTCAGACTGGAATTGTGACATCAAATGGACTTTTCATTCCAAACTGGAATTCTGAGATCAGATTGGAATTTTGACATCAATCAATGATCGGCAATTGTGATTCCAAAGAGGTATTGTGAGCTTAGAAAAAAATTGTGATATAGAAATGAACTTGTGATTCCAAACTGGAATTGTGAGCTCAAGCCTTGATCTGCAATTGTAATTCCAAACTGGAATTGTGACCTCAGACTGGAATTGGGACCTCAAGCCTTTATCTGCAATTTTTATACCATAGTGGAATTACGACCGCTAGCCTTGCACTGCAATTGTGATTCCAAACCGGAATTGTGACCTCAGGCTGTATTTGGTACCTCAAGTCTTGATGTGCAATTTTTATTCCAAACTGGAATTGTGAGCTCAGACTGGAATTGTGACATAAAATGGAATTGTGATTCCAAACTGGAATTGTGAGCTCAATCCTTGATCTGATATTCTAATTGCAGACAGGAATTGTGACCTCAGACTGGAATTGTGACCCTGAGCTTTGAACTGCAATTGTGATTCCATAGTGGAATTGTGACCTCTAGCCTTGCACTGCAATTGTGATTCCAAACCGGAATTTTGACCGCAGACTGGAACTGGGAACTAAAGCCTTTATCTGCAATTTAGTTTCCAAAATAGAATTGTGAGCTCAGACTGGAATTGTGACATCAAATGGACTTTTCATCCCAAACTGGAATTTTGAGCTCAAGCCTTAATCTGCAATTGTAATTCCAAACTGGAATTGTGGCCTCAGACTGGAATTGTGACTCTGATCTTTGAATTGCAATTGTGATTCCATAGTGGAATAGTGATTATAGCCTGCACTGCAGTTGTGATTCTAAATCGGAATTGTGACCGCAGAATGGAATGGGGACGTGGAAGTGGAATTGTGATTCCAAACATGTATTGTGAGCTCAGCAAGGAATTGTGATATAGAAATGAAATTGTGATTCCAAACTGGAATTGTGAGCTCAAGCCTTGATCTGCTATTGTAATTGCAAACCGGAATTGTGACCTCAGACTGGAATTGTGACCCTGAGCTTTGAACGGCAATTCTGATTCCATAGTGGAATTGTGACCTCAAGCCTTGCACTGCAATTGTGATTCCAAACTGGAATTTTGAACGCAGACTGGAATTGGGACCTCAAGCCTTGATCTGCCATTTTGATTCCAAACTGGAATTGGGAGCTCAGATTGGAATTGTGACCCTGAGCTTTGAATTACATTTCTCATTCCATAGTTGAAATGTGATATCAAGACTTGCGCTGCAATTGTGATTCCAATTGGGAATTGTGACCACAGACCGTAATTGGAACCTCAAGCCTTGATCTGCAATTTTGATTCCAAACTGGAATTGTGAACTCAGACTGGAATTGTGACCCTGAGCTTTGAACTGCAATTGTGATTCCATAGTGGAATTGTGACCTCAGACTGGAATTGTGACCCTGAGTTTTGAAATGCAATTGTGATTCCATAGTGGAATTGATACCTCTAGCCTTACACTGCAATTGTGATTCCAAACTGGAATTGTGAACGCAGACTGAAATGGTGAGCTCAAGCCTTGATCTGCAATTTTGATTCCAAACTGGAATTGTGAGCTCAGACTGGAATTGTGACATCAAATGGAATTTTGATTCCAAACTGAAATTCTGAGAACAGACTGGAATTTTGACATCAATCATTGATCGGCAATTGTGATTCCAAACAGGTATTGTGAGCTTAGAAAAAAATTCATATATAGAAATGAACTTGTGATTCCAAACTGGAATAGTGAGCTCAAGATTTGATCTGCAATTGTAATTCCAAACTGGAATTGTGACCTCAGATTGGAATTGTGACCCTGAGCTTTGAACTGCAATTGTGATTCCATAGTGGAATTGTGACCTCAAGCCTTGCACTGCAATTCTCATTCCAATCCGGAATTGTGACCGCAGACTGGAATTGGGACCTCCAAGCCTTGATCTGCAATTTTGATTCCAAACTGGAATTCTGCCCTCAGTCTCTAATTGTGACATAGTAGTGAAATTGTGATTCCAATCAGGAATTGTGAGCTTAGAAAGGAATTGTGATACAGAAATGAAATTGTGATTCCAAATCGGAATTGTGACCGCAAGCCTTGCACTGCAATTGTGATTCCAAACCAGAATTGTGACCTCAGACTGGAATTGTGACCCTGAGCTTTGAACGGCAATTGTGATTCCATATCGAAATTTTGATATCTAGCCTTGCACTGCAATTGTGATTCCAAACCAGAATTGTGATCTCAGATTGGAATGGGGACATAGAAGTGGAATTGTGATTCCAAACATGTATAGTGAGCTCAGCAAGGAATTGTGATATAGAAATGAACTTGTGATTCCAAAATGGAATTGTGAGCTCAAGATGTGATCTGCAATTGTAAATCCAAACTGGAATTGTGACCTCAGACTGGAATTGTGACCCTGAGCTTTGAACTGCAATTGTGATTCCATAATGGAATTGTGACCTCAAGCCTTGCACGGCAATTGTGATTCCAAACCCGGATTGTGATCTCAGACTGGAATTTTTACCTCAAGCCTTGAGATGTAATTGTGATTCCAAACTGGAATTGTGAGCTCAGACTGAAATTATGACATAACATGGAATTGTGATTCCAAACCGGAATTGTGACCACAGATTGGAATGGGGCCATAGAAGTGGAATTGTGATTCCAAACATGTATTGTGAGCTCAGTAAGGAATTGTGATATAGAAATGAAATTGTGATTCCAAACTGGAATTGTGAGCTCAAGCCTTGATCTGCTATTGTAATTGCAAACCGGAATTGTGTCCTCAGACTGGAATTGTGACCCTGAGCTTTGAATTACATTTCTCATTCCATAGTTGAAATGTGATATCAAGACTTGCGCTGCAATTGTGATTCCAATTCAGAATTGTGACTGCAGACGGTAATTGGAACCTCAAGCCTTGATCTGCAATTTTGATTCAAAACTGGAATTGCGAGCTCACACTGGAATTGTGACATCAAATGGAATTGTGATTCCAAACTGCAATTCTGCCCTCAGTCTCTAATTGTGACATAGTAGAGGAATTGTGATTCCAATCAGGAATTGTGAGCTTAGAAAGGAATTGTGATATAGAAATGAAACTGTGATTCCAAACTGGAATTGTGAGCTCAAGCGTTGATCTGCAATTGTAATTCCAAACTGGAATTGTGACCTCAGATTGGAATTGTGACCCTGAGCTTTGAACTGCAATTGTGATTCCATAGTGGAATTGTGACCTCTAGCCTTGCACTGCAATTGTGATACCAAACCGGAATTGTCACCGCAGACTGGAATTGGGACCTCAAGCCTTGATGTACAATTTTGATTCCAAGCTGGAATTGTGAGCTCAGACTGGAATTGTGACATCAAATGGAATTGTGATTCCAAACTGCAATTCTGCCCTCAGTCTCTAATTGTGGCATAGTAGAGGAATTGTGATTCCAATCAGGAACTGTGAGCTTAGAATGGAATTGTGATATAGAAATGAAATTGTGATTCCAAACTGGAATTGTGAGCTCAAGCGTTGATCTACAATTCTAATTCCAAACTGGAACTGTGACCTCAGACTGGAATTGTGACACTGAGCCTTGAACTGCAATTGTGATTCCATAGCCAAATTGTGACCTCTAGCCTTGCACTGCAATTGTGATTCCAAACCGGAATTGTGACCGCAGACTGGAATTGGGACCTCAAGCCTTGAAATATAATTTTGATTCCAAATTGGAATTGAGAGCTCAGACTGGAATTGTGACATCAAATGGACTTTTCATTCCAAACTGGAATTCTGAGATCAGATTGGAATTTTGACATCAATCAATGATCGGCAATTGTGATTCCAAAGAGGTATTGTGAGCTTAGAAAAAAATTGTGATATAGAAATGAACTTGTGATTCCAAACTGGAATTGTGAGCTCAAGCCTTGATCTGCAATTGTAATTCCAAACTGGAATTGTGACCTCAGACTGGAATTGGGACCTCAAGCCTTTATCTGCAATTTTTATACCATAGTGGAATTACGACCGCTAGCCTTGCACTGCAATTGTGATTCCAAACCGGAATTGTGACCTCAGGCTGTATTTGGTACCTCAAGTCTTGATGTGCAATTTTTATTCCAAACTGGAATTGTGAGCTCAGACTGGAATTGTGACATAAAATGGAATTGTGATTCCAAACTGGAATTGTGAGCTCAATCCTTGATCTGATATTCTAATTGCAGACAGGAATTGTGACCTCAGACTGGAATTGTGACCCTGAGCTTTGAACTGCAATTGTGATTCCATAGTGGAATTGTGACCTCTAGCCTTGCACTGCAATTGTGATTCCAAACCGGAATTTTGACCGCAGACTGGAACTGGGAACTAAAGCCTTTATCTGCAATTTAGTTTCCAAAATAGAATTGTGAGCTCAGACTGGAATTGTGACATCAAATGGACTTTTCATCCCAAACTGGAATTTTGAGCTCAAGCCTTAATCTGCAATTGTAATTCCAAACTGGAATTGTGGCCTCAGACTGGAATTGTGACTCTGATCTTTGAATTGCAATTGTGATTCCATAGTGGAATAGTGATTATAGCCTGCACTGCAGTTGTGATTCTAAATCGGAATTGTGACCGCAGAATGGAATGGGGACGTGGAAGTGGAATTGTGATTCCAAACATGTATTGTGAGCTCAGCAAGGAATTGTGATATAGAAATGAAATTGTGATTCCAAACTGGAATTGTGAGCTCAAGCCTTGATCTGCTATTGTAATTGCAAACCGGAATTGTGACCTCAGACTGGAATTGTGACCCTGAGCTTTGAACGGCAATTCTGATTCCATAGTGGAATTGTGACCTCAAGCCTTGCACTGCAATTGTGATTCCAAACTGGAATTTTGAACGCAGACTGGAATTGGGACCTCAAGCCTTGATCTGCCATTTTGATTCCAAACTGGAATTGGGAGCTCAGATTGGAATTGTGACCCTGAGCTTTGAATTACATTTCTCATTCCATAGTTGAAATGTGATATCAAGACTTGCGCTGCAATTGTGATTCCAATCGGGAATTGTGACCACAGACGGTAATTGGAACCTCAAGCCTTGATCTGCAATTTTGATTCCAAACTGGAATTGTGAACTCAGACTGGAATTGTGACCCTGAGCTTTGAACTGCAATTGTGATTCCATAGTGGAATTGTGACCTCAGACTGGAATTGTGACCCTGAGTTTTGAAATGCAATTGTGATTCCATAGTGGAATTGATACCTCTAGCCTTACACTGCAATTGTGATTCCAAACTGGAATTGTGAACGTAGACTGAAATGGTGAGCTCAAGCCTTGATCTGCAATTTTGATTCCAAACTGGAATTGTGAGCTCAGACTGGAATTGTGACATCAAATGGAATTTTGATTCCAAACTGAAATTCTGAGAACAGACTGGAATTTTGACATCAATCATTGATCGGCAATTGTGATTCCAAACAGGTATTGTGAGCTTAGAAAAAAATTCATATATAGAAATGAACTTGTGATTCCAAACTGGAATAGTGAGCTCAAGATTTGATCTGCAATTGTAATTCCAAACTGGAATTGTGACCTCAGATTGGAATTGTGACCCTGAGCTTTGAACTGCAATTGTGATTCCATAGTGGAATTGTGACCTCAAGCCTTGCACTGCAATTCTCATTCCAATCCGGAATTGTGACCGCAGACTGGAATTGGGACCTCCAAGCCTTGATCTGCAATTTTGATTCCAAACTGGAATTCTGCCCTCAGTCTCTAATTGTGACATAGTAGTGAAATTGTGATTCCAATCAGGAATTGTGAGCTTAGAAAGGAATTGTGATACAGAAATGAAATTGTGATTCCAAATCGGAATTGTGACCGCAAGCCTTGCACTGCAATTGTGATTCCAAACCAGAATTGTGACCGCAGACTGTAAATGGGACCTCAAGCCTTGATCTGCAATTTTGATTCCAAACGGGAATTGTGAGCTCAGACTGGAATTGTGACATCAAATGGAATTGTGATTCCAAACTGGAATTCTGCCCTCAGTCTCTAATTGTGACATAGCAGCGGAATTGTGATTCCAATCAGGAATTGTGTGCTTAGAAAGGAATTGTGATATAGAAATGAAATTGTGATTCCAAACTGGAATTGTGAGTTCAAGCGTTGATCTGCAATTGTAATTCCAATCTGGAATTGTGACCTCACACAGGAATTGTGACCCTGAGCTTTGAACGGCAATTGTGATTCCATATCGAAATTTTGATCTCTAGCCTTGCTCTGCAATTGTGATTCCAAACCAGAATTGTGATCTCAGATTGGAATGGGGACATAGAAGTGGAATTGTGATTCCAAACATGTATAGTGAGCTCAGCAAGGAATTGTGATATAGAAATGAACTTGTGATTCCAAAATGGAATTGTGAGCTCAAGATGTGATCTGCAATTGTAAATCCAAACTGGAATTGTGACCTCAGACTGGAATTGTGACCCTGAGCTTTGAACTGCAATTGTGATTCCATAATGGAATTGTGACCTCAAGCCTTGCACGGCAATTGTGATTCCAAACCGGGATTGTGATCTCAGACTGGAATTTTTACCTCAAGCCTTGAGATGTAATTGTGATTCCAAACCGGAATTGTGACCACAGATTGGAATGGGGACATAGAAGTGGAATTGTGATTCCAAACATGTATTGTGAGCTCAGTAAGGAATTGTGATATAGAAATGAAATTGTGATTCCAAACTGGAATTGTGAGCTCAAGCCTTGATCTGCTATTGTAATTGCAAACCGGAATTGTGACCTCAGACTGGAATTGTGACCCTGAGCTTTGAACGGCAATTCTGATTCCATAGTGGAATTGTGACCTCAAGCCTTGCACTGCAATTGTGATTCCAAACTGGAATTTTGAACGCAGACTGGAATTGGGACCTCAAGCCTTGATCTGCCATTTTGATTCCAAACTGGAATTGGGAGCTCAGATTGGAATTGTGACCCTGAGCTTTGAATTACATTTCTCATTCCATAGTTGAAATGTGATATCAAGACTTGCACTGCAATTGTGATTCCAATCGGGAATTGTGACCACAGACGGTTATTGGAACCTCAAGCCTTGATCTGCAACTTTGATTCCAAACTGGAATTGTGAACTCAGACTGGAATTGTGACCCTGAGCTTTGAACTGCAATTGTGATTCCAAACTGGAATTGTGAACGCAGACTGAAATGGTGAGCTCAAGCCTTGATCTGCAATTTTGATTCCAAACTGGAATTGTGAGCTCAGACTGGAATTGTGATATCAAATGGAATTTTGATTCCAAACTGAAATTCTGAGAACAGACTGGAATTTTGACATCAATCATTGATCGGCAATTGTGATTCCAAACAGGTATTGTGAGCTCAAGCCTTGATCTGCAATTGTAATTCCAAACTGGAATTGTGGCCTCAGACTGGAATTCTGACGCTGAGCTTTGAACTGCAATTTTGATTCCATAATGCAATTGTAACCTCTAGCCATGCGCTGCAATTGTGATTCCAAACCGGAATTGTGACCGCAGATTGGAATGGGGACATAGAAGTGGAATTGTGATTCCAAACATGTATAGTGAGCTCAGCAAGGAATTGTGTTATAGAAATGAACTTGTGATTCCAAACTGGAATAGTGAGCTCAAGATTTGATCTGCAATTGTAATTCCAAACTGGAATTGTGACCTCAGACTGGAATTGTGACCCTGAGCTTTGAACTGCAATTTTGATTCCATAGTGGAATTGTGACCTCTAGCCTTGCACTGCAATTGTGATTCCAAACCGGAATTGTCACCGCAGACTGGAATTTGGACCTCAAGCCTTGATGTACAATTTTGATTCCAAACTGGAATTGTGAGCTCAGACTGGAACTGTGACATCAAATGGAATTGTGATTCCAAACTGGAATTCTGCCCTCAGTCTCTAATTGTGGCATAGTAGAGGAATTGTGATTCCAATCAGGAACTGTGAGCTTAGAATGGAATTGTGATATAGAAATGAAATTGTGATTCCAAACTGGAATTGTGACCTCAAGCCTTGCACTGCAATTGTGATTCCAAACCGGAATTGTGACCGCAAACTCTGATTGGGACCTCAAGCCTTGATCTGTAATTGTGATTCCAAACTGGAATTGTGAGCTCAGACTGAAATTGTGACCCTGAGCTTTGAACTGCATTTCTGATTCCATAGTGGAAATGTGACATCTATCCTTGCACTGCAATTGTGATTCCAGTTGGGAATTGTGACCGCAGACTGTAATTGGAATCTCAAGCCTTGATGTGCAATTTTGATTCAAAACTGGAATTGTGAGCTCACACTGGAATTGTGACATCAAATGGAATTGTGATTCCAAACTGCAATTCTGCCCTCAGTCTCTAATTGTGACATAGTAGAGGAATTGTGATTCCGATCAGGAATTGTGAGCTTAGAAAAGAATTGTGATATGGAAATGAAATTGTGATTCCAAACTGGAATTGTGAGCTCAAGCCTTGCACTGCAATTGTAATTCCATACTAGAATTGTGACCTCAGACTGGAATTGTGACCCTGAGCTTTGAACGGCAATTGTGATTCCATATCGAAATTTTGATATCTAGCCTTGCTCTGCAATTGTGATTCCAAACCAGAATTGTGATCTCAGATTGGAATGGGGACATAGAAGTGGAATTGTGATTCCAAACATGTATAGTGAGCTCAGCAAGGAATTGTGATATAGAAATGAACTTGTGATTCCAAAATGGAATTGTGAGCTCAAGATGTGATCTGCAATTGTAAATCCAAACTGGAATTGTGACCTCAGACTGGAATTGTGACCCTGAGCTTTGAACTGCAATTGTGATTCCATAATGGAATTGTGACCTCAAGCCTTGCACGGCAATTGTGATTCCAAACCCGGATTGTGATCTCAGACTGGAATTTTTACCTCAAGCCTTGAGATGTAATTGTGATTCCAAACTGGAATTGTGAGCTCAGACTGAAATTATGACATAACATGGAATTGTGATTCCAAACCGGAATTGTGACCACAGATTGGAATGGGGCCATAGAAGTGGAATTGTGATTCCAAACATGTATTGTGAGCTCAGTAAGGAATTGTGATATAGAAATGAAATTGTGATTCCAAACTGGAATTGTGAGCTCAAGCCTTGATCTGCTATTGTAATTGCAAACCGGAATTGTGTCCTCAGACTGGAATTGTGACCCTGAGCTTTGAATTACATTTCTCATTCCATAGTTGAAATGTGATATCAAGACTTGCGCTGCAATTGTGATTCCAATTCAGAATTGTGACTGCAGACGGTAATTGGAACCTCAAGCCTTGATCTGCAATTTTGATTCAAAACTGGAATTGCGAGCTCACACTGGAATTGTGACATCAAATGGAATTGTGATTCCAAACTGCAATTCTGCCCTCAGTCTCTAATTGTGACATAGTAGAGGAATTGTGATTCCAATCAGGAATTGTGAGCTTAGAAAGGAATTGTGATATAGAAATGAAACTGTGATTCCAAACTGGAATTGTGAGCTCAAGCCTTGATCTGCAATTGTAATTCCAAACTGGAATTGTGACCTCAGATTGGAATTGTGACCCTGAGCTTTGAACTGCAATTGTGATTCCATAGTGGAATTGTGACCTCTAGCCTTGCACTGCAATTGTGATACCAAACCGGAATTGTCACCGCAGACTGGAATTGGGACCTCAAGCCTTGATGTACAATTTTGATTCCAAGCTGGAATTGTGAGCTCAGACTGGAATTGTGACATCAAATGGAATTGTGATTCCAAACTGCAATTCTGCCCTCAGTCTCTAATTGTGGCATAGTAGAGGAATTGTGATTCCAATCAGGAACTGTGAGCTTAGAATGGAATTGTGATATAGAAATGAAATTGTGATTCCAAACTGGAATTGTGAGCTCAAGCGTTGATCTACAATTCTAATTCCAAACTGGAACTGTGACCTCAGACTGGAATTGTGACACTGAGCCTTGAACTGCAATTGTGATTCCATAGCCAAATTGTGACCTCTAGCCTTGCACTGCAATTGTGATTCCAAACCGGAATTGTGACCGCAGACTGGAATTGGGACCTCAAGCCTTGAAATATAATTTTGAATCCAAATTGGAATTGAGAGCTCAGACTGGAATTGTGACATCAAATGGACTTTTCATTCCAAACTGGAATTCTGAGATCAGATTGGAATTTTGACATCAATCAATGATCGGCAATTGTGATTCCAAAGAGGTATTGTGAGCTTAGAAAAAAATTGTGATATAGAAATGAACTTGTGATTCCAAACTGGAATTGTGAGCTCAAGCCTTGATCTGCAATTGTAATTCCAAACTGGAATTGTGTCCTCAGACTGGAATTGGGACCTCAAGCCTTTATCTGCAATTTTTATACCATAGTGGAATTACGACCGCTAGCCTTGCACTGCAATTGTGATTCCAAACCGGAATTGTGACCTCAGGCTGTATTTGGTACCTCAAGTCTTGATGTGCAATTTTTATTCCAAACTGGAATTGTGACCTCAGACTGGAATTGTGACATAAAATGGAATTGTGATTCCAAACTGGAATTGTGAGCTCAATCCTTGATCTGATATTCTAATTGCAGACAGGAATTGTGACCTCAGACTGGAATTGTGACCCTGAGCTTTGAACTGCAATTGTGATTCCATAGTGGAATTGTGACCTCTAGCCTTGCACTGCAATTGTGATTCCAAACCGGAATTTTGACCGCAGACTGGAACTGGGAACTAAAGCCTTTATCTGCAATTTAGTTTCCAAAATAGAATTGTGAGCTCAGACTGGAATTGTGACATCAAATGGACTTTTCATCCCAAACTGGAATTTTGAGCTCAAGCCTTAATCTGCAATTGTAATTCCAAACTGGAATTGTGGCCTCAGACTGGAATTGTGACTCTGATCTTTGAATTGCAATTGTGATTCCATAGTGGAATAGTGATTATAGCCTGCACTGCAGTTGTGATTCTAAATCGGAATTGTGACCGCAGAATGGAATGGGGACGTGGAAGTGGAATTGTGATTCCAAACATGTATTGTGAGCTCAGCAAGGAATTGTGATATAGAAATGAAATTGTGATTCCAAACTGGAATTGTGAGCTCAAGCCTTGATCTGCTATTGTAATTGCAAACCGGAATTGTGACCTCAGACTGGAATTGTGACCCTGAGCTTTCAACGGCAATTCTGATTCCATAGTGGAATTGTGACCTCAAGCCTTGCACTGCAATTGTGATTCCAAACTGGAATTTTGAACGCAGACTGGAATTGGGACCTCAAGCCTTGATCTGCCATTTTGATTCCAAACTGGAATTGGGAGCTCAGATTGGAATTGTGACCCTGAGCTTTGAATTACATTTCTCATTCCATAGTTGAAATGTGATATCAAGACTTGCGCTGCAATTGTGATTCCAATCGGGAATTGTGACCACAGACGGTAATTGGAACCTCAAGCCTTGATCTGCAATTTTGATTCCAAACTGGAATTGTGAACTCAGACTGGAATTGTGACCCTGAGCTTTGAACTGCAATTGTGATTCCATAGTGGAATTGTGACCTCAGACTGGAATTGTGACCCTGAGCTTTGAAATGCAATTGTGATTCCATAGTGGAATTGATACCTCTAGCCTTACACTGCAATTGTGATTCCAAACTGGAATTGTGAACGCAGACTGAAATGGTGAGCTCAAGCCTTGATCTGCAATTTTGATTCCAAACTGGAATTGTGAGCTCAGACTGGAATTGTGATATCAAATGGAATTTTGATTCCAAACTGAAATTCTGAGAACAGACTGGAATTTTGACATCAATCATTGATCGGCAATTGTGATTCCAAACAGGTATTGTGAGCTTAGAAAAAAATTCATATATAGAAATGAACTTGTGATTCCAAACTGGAATGGTGAGCTCAAGCCTTGATCTGCAATTTTGATTCCAAACTGGAATTGTGAGCTCAGACTGGAATTGTGATATCAAATGGAATTTTGATTCCAAACTGAAATTCTGAGAACAGACTGGAATTTTGACATCAATCATTGATCGGCAATTGTGATTCCAAACAGGTATTGTGAGCTCAAGCCTTGATCTGCAATTGTAATTCCAAACTGGAATTGTGGCCTCAGACTGGAATTCTGACGCTGAGCTTTGAACTGCAATTTTGATTCCATAATGCAATTGTGACCTCTAGCCATGCGCTGCAATTGTGATTCCAAACCGGAATTGTGACCGCAGATTGGAATGGGGACATAGAAGTGGAATTGTGATTCCAAACATGTATTGTGAGCTCAGCACGGAATTGTGTTATAGAAATGAACTTGTGATTCCAAACTGGAATAGTGAGCTCAAGATTTGATCTGCAATTGTAATTCCAAACTGGAATTGTGACCTCAGATTGGAATTGTGACCCTGAGCTTTGAACTGCAATTGTGATTCCAAACCAGAATTGTGACAGCAGACTGTAATTGGGACCACAAGCCTTGATCTGCAATTTTGATTCCAAACGGGAATTGTGAGCTCAGACTGGAATTGCGACATCAAATGGAATTGTGATTCCAAACTGGAATTCTGCCCTCAGTCTCTAATTTTGACATAGCAGCGGAATTGTGATTCCAATCAGGAATTGTGTGCTTAGAAAGGAATTGTGATATAGAAATGAAATTGTGATTCCAAACTGGAATTGTGAGCTCAAGCGTTGATCTGCAATTGTAATTCCAATCTGGAATTGTGACCTCACACAGGAATTGTGACCCTGAGCTTTGAACGGCAATTGTGATTCCATATCGAAATTTTGATCTCTAGCCTTGCTCTGCAATTGTGATTCCAAACCAGAATTGTGATCTCAGATTGGAATGGGGACATAGAAGTGGAATTGTGATTCCAAACATGTATTGTGAGCTCAGCAAGGAATTGTGATATAGAAATGAAATTGTGATTCCAAAATGGAATTGTGAGCTCAAGCCTTGATCTGCTATTGTAATTGCAAACCGGAATTGTGACCTCAGACTGGAATTGTGACCCTGAGCTTTGAACTGCAATTGTGATTCCATAATGGAATTGTGACCTCAAGCCTTGCACGGCAATTGTGATTCCAAACCCGGATTGTGATCTCAGACTGGAATTTTTACCTCAAGCCTTGAGATGTAATTGTGATTCCAAACTGGAATTGTGAGCTCAGACTGAAATTATGACATAACATGGAATTGTGATTCCAAACCGGAATTGTGACCACAGATTGGAATGGGGCCATAGAAGTGGAATTGTGATTCCAAACATGTATTGTGAGCTCAGTAAGGAATTGTGATATAGAAATGAAATTGTGATTCCAAACTGGAATTGTGAGCTCAAGCCTTGATCTGCTATTGTAATTGCAAACCGGAATTGTGACCTCAGACTGGAATTGTGACCCTGAGCTTTGAACGGCAATTCTGATTCCATAGTGGAATTGTGACCTCAAGCCTTGCACTGCAATTGTGATTCCAAACTGGAATTTTGAACGCAGACTGGAATTGGGACCTCAAGCCTTGATCTGCCATTTTGATTCCAAACTGGAATTGGGAGCTCAGATTGGAATTGTGACCCTGAGCTTTGAATTACATTTCTCATTCCATAGTTGAAATGTGATATCAAGACTTGCGCTGCAATTGTGATTCCAATCGGGAATTGTGACCACAGACTGGAATTGTGACCCTGAGCTTTGAACTGCAATTGTGATTCCAAACTGGAATTGTGAACGCAGACTGAAATGGTGAGCTCAAGCCTTGATCTGCAATTTTGATTCCAAACTGGAATTGTGAGCTCAGACTGGAATTGTGATATCAAATGGAATTTTGATTCCAAACTGAAATTCTGAGAACAGACTGGAATTTTGACATCAATCATTGATCGGCAATTGTGATTCCAAACAGGTATTGTGAGCTCAAGCCTTGATCTGCAATTGTAATTCCAAACTGGAATTGTGGCCTCAGACTGGAATTCTGACGTTGAGCTTTGAACTGCAATTTTGATTCCATAATGCAATTGTAACCTCTAGCCATGCGCTGCAATTGTGATTCCAAACCGGAATTGTGACCGCAGATTGGAATGGGGACATAGAAGTGGAATTGTGATTCCAAACATGTATAGTGAGCTCAGCAAGGAATTGTGTTATAGAAATGAACTTGTGATTCCAAACTGGAATAGTGAGCTCAAGATTTGATCTGCAATTGTAATTCCAAACTGGAATTGTGACCTCAGACTGGAATTGTGACCCTGAGCTTTGAACTGCAATTTTGATTCCATAGTGGAATTGTGACCTCTAGCCTTGCACTGCAATTGTGATTCCAAACCGGAATTGTCACCGCAGACTGGAATTTGGACCTCAAGCCTTGATGTACAATTTTGATTCCAAACTGGAATTGTGAGCTCAGACTGGAACTGTGACATCAAATGGAATTGTGATTCCAAACTGGAATTCTGCCCTCAGTCTCTAATTGTGGCATAGTAGAGGAATTCTGATTCCAATCATGAACTGTGAGCTTAGAATGGAATTGTGATATAGAAATGAAATTGTGATTCCAAACTGGGATTGTGACCTCAAGCCTTGCACTGCAATTGTGATTCCAAACCGGAATTGTGACCGCAAACTCTGATTGGGACCTCAAGCCTTGATCTGTAATTGTGATTCCAAACTGGAATTGTGAGCTCAGACTGAAATTGTGACCCTGAGCTTTGAACTGCATTTCTGATTCCATAGTGGAAATGTGACATCTATCCTTGCACTGCAATTGTGATTCCAGTTGGGAATTGTGACCGCAGACTGTAATTGGAATCTCAAGCCTTGATGTGCAATTTTGATTCAAAACTGGAATTGTGAGCTCACACTGGAATTGTGACATCAAATGGAATTGTGATTCCAAACTGCAATTCTGCCCTCAGTCTCTAATTGTGACATAGTAGAGGAATTGTGATTCCGATCAGGAATTGTGAGCTTAGAAAAGAATTGTGATATGGAAATGAAATTGTGATTCCAAACTGGAATTGTGAGCTCAAGCCTTGCACTGCAATTGTAATTCCATACTAGAATTGTGACCTCAGACTGGAATTGTGACCCTGAGCTTTGAACTGCAATTGTGATTCCATATCGAAATTTTGATATCTAGCCTTGCACTGCAATTGTGATTCCAAACCAGAATTGTGATCTCAGATTGGAATGGGGACATAGAAGTGGAATTGTGATTCCAAACATGTATTGTGAGCTCAGCAAGGAATTGTGATATAGAAATGAACTTGTGATTCCAAAATGGAATTGTGAGCTCAAGATGTGATCTGCAATTGTAAATCCAAACTGGAATTGTGACCTCAGACTGGAATTGTGACCCTGAGCTTTGAACTGCAATTGTGATTCCATAATGGAATTGTGACCTCAAGCCTTGCACGGCAATTGTGATTCCAAACCGGGATTGTGATCTCAGACTGGAATTTTTACCTCAATCCTTGAGATGTAATTGTGATTCCAAACTGGAATTGTGAGCTCAGACTGAAATTATGACATAACATGGAATTGTGATTCCAAACCGGAATTGTGACCACAGATTGGAATGGGGCCATAGAAGTGGAATTGTGATTCCAAACATGTATTGTGAGCTCAGTAAGGAATTGTGATATAGAAATGAAATTGTGATTCCAAACTGGAATTGTGAGCTCAAGCCTTGATCTGCTATTGTAATTGCAAACCGGAATTGTGTCCTCAGACTGGAATTGTGACCCTGAGCTTTGAATTACATTTCTCATTCCATAGTTGAAATGTGATATCAAGACTTGCGCTGCAATTGTGATTCCAATTCGGAATTGTGACTGCAGACGGTAATTGGAACCTCAAGCCTTGATCTGCAATTTTGATTCAAAACTGGAATTGTGAGCTCAGACTGGAACTGTGACATCAAATGGAATTGTGATTCCAAACTGCAATTCTGCCCTCAGTCTCTAATTGTGACATAGTAGAGGAATTGTGATTCCAATCAGGAATTGTGAGCTTAGAAAGGAATTGTGATATAGAAATGAAACTGTGATTCCAAACTGGAATTGTGAGCTCAAGCGTTGATCTGCAATTGTAATTCCAAACTGGAATTGTGACCTCAGACTGGAATTGTGACCCTTAGCTTTGAATTGCATTTCTGAATGCATAGTGGAAATGTGACATCTAGCCTTTCACTGCAGTTGTGATTCCAAACCGGAATTTTGAGCTCAGACTGGAATTGGGACCACAAGCCTTGATCTGCAATTTTGATTCCAAACTGGAATTGTGAGCTCAGACGGGAATTGTGACATCAAATGGAATTGTGATTCCAAACTGGAATTCTGCCCTCAGTCTCTAATTGTGGCATAGTAGAGGAATTGTGATTCCAATCAGGAACTGTGAGCTTAGAATGGAATTGTGATATAGAAATGAAACTGTGATTCCAAACTGGAATTGTGAGCTCAAGCGTTGATCTACAATTCTAATTCCAAACTGGAACTGTGACCTCAGACTGGAATTGTGACACTGAGCCTTGAACTGCAATTGTGATTCCATAGCGAAATTTTGACCTCTAGCCTTGCACTGCAATTGTGATTCCAAACCGGAATTGTGACCGCAGACTGGAATTGGGACCTCAAGCCTTGAAATATAATTTTGATTCCAAACTGGAATTGTGAGCTCAGACTGGAATTGTGACATCAAATGGACTTTTCATTCCAAACTGGAATTCTGAGATCAGATTGGAATTTTGACATCAATCAATGATCGGCAATTGTGATTCCAAAGAGGTATTGTGAGCTTAGAAAAAAATTGTGATATAGAAATGAACTTGTGATTCCAAACTGGAATTGTGAGCTCAAGCCTTGATCTGCAATTGTAATTCCAAACTGGAATTGTGACCTCAGACTGGAATTGGGACCTCAAGCCTTTATCTGCAATTTTTATACCATAGTGGAATTACGACCGCTAGCCTTGCACTGCAATTGTGATTCCAAACCGGAATTGTGACCTCAGGCTGTATTTGGTACCTCAAGTCTTGATGTGCAATTTTTATTCCAAACTGGAATTGTGAGCTCAGACTGGAATTGTGACTCTGAGTTTTGAAATGCAATTGTGATTCCATAGTGGAATTGATACCTCTAGCCTTACACTGCAATTGTGATTCCAAACTGGAATTGTGAACGCAGACTGAAATGGTGAGCTCAAGCCTTGATCTGCAATTTTGATTCCAAACTGGAATTGTGAGCTCAGACTGGAATTGTGACATCAAATGGAATTTTGATTCCAAACTGAAATTCTGAGAACAGACTGGAATTTTGACATCAATCATTGATCGGCAATTGTGATTCCAAACAGGTATTGTGAGCTTAGAAAAAAATTCATATATAGAAATGAACTTGTGATTCCAAACTGGAATGGTGAGCTCAAGCCTTGATCTGCAATTTTGATTCCAAACTGGAATTGTGAGCTCAGACTGGAATTGTGACATCAAATTGAATTTTGATTCCAAACTGAAATTCTGAGAACAGACTGGAATTTTGACATCAATCATTGATCGGCAATTGTGATTCCAAACAGGTATTGTGAGCTCAAGCCTTGATCTGCAATTGTAATTCCAAACTGGAATTGTGGCCTCAGACTGGAATTCTGACGCTGAGCTTTGAACTGCAATTTTGATTCCATAATGCAATTGTGACCTCTAGCCATGCGCTGCAATTGTGATTCCAAACCGGAATTGTGACCGCAGATTGGAATAGGGACATAGAAGTGGAATTGTGATTCCAAACATGTATTGTGAGCTCAGCAAGGAATTGTGTTATAGAAATGAACTTGTGATTCCAAACTGGAATAGTGAGCTCAAGATTTGATCTGCAATTGTAATTCCAAACTGGAATTGTGACCTCAGATTGGAATTGTGACCCTGAGCTTTGAACTGCAATTGTGATTCCATAGTGAAATTGTGACCTCAAGCCTTGCACTGCAATTCTCATTCCAATCCGGAATTGTGACCGCAGACTGGAATTGGGACCTCCAAGCCTTGATCTGCAATTTTGATTCCAAACTGGAATTCTGCCCTCAGTCTCTAATTGTGACATAGTAGTGAAATTGTGATTCCAATCAGGAATTGTGAGCTTAGAAAGGAATTGTGATACAGAAATGAAATTGTGATTCCAAATCGGAATTGTGACCGCAAGCCTTGCACTGCAATTGTGATTCCAAACCAGAATTGTGACCGCAGACTGTAATTGGGACCTCAAGCCTTGATCTGCAATTTTGATTCCAAACGGGAATTGTGAGCTCAGACTGGAATTGTGACATCAAATGGAATTGTGATTCCAAACTGGAATTCTGCCCTCAGTCTCTAATTGTGACATAGCAGCGGAATTGTGATTCCAATCAGGAATTGTGTGCTTAGAAAGGAATTGTGATATAGAAATGAAATTGTGATTCCAAACTGGAATTGTGAGCTCAAGCGTTGATCTGCAATTGTAATTCCAAACTGGAATTGTGACCTCACACAGGAATTGTGACCCTGAGCTTTGAACGGCAATTGTGATTCCATATCGAAATTTTGATCTCTAGCCTTGCTCTGCAATTGTGATTCCAAACCAGAATTGTGATCTCAGATTGGAATGGGGACATAGAAGTGGAATTGTGATTCCAAACATGTATTGTGAGCTCAGTAAGGAATTGTGATATAGAAATGCAATTGTGATTCCAAACTGGAATTGTGAGCTCAAGCCTTGATCTGCTATTGTAATTGCAAACCGGAATTGTGACCTCAGACTGGAATTGTGACCCTGAGCTTTGAACGGCAATTCTGATTCCATAGTGGAATTGTGACCTCAAGCCTTGCACTGCAATTGTGATTCCAAACTGGAATTTTGAACGCAGACTGGAATTGGGACCTCAAGCCTTGATCTGCCATTTTGATTCCAAACTGGAATTGGGAGCTCAGATTGGAATTGTGACCCTGAGCTTTGAATTACATTTCTCATTCCATAGTTGAAATGTGATATCAAGACTTGCGCTGCAATTGTGATTCCAATCGGGAATTGTGACCACAGACGGTAATTGGAACCTCAAGCCTTGATCTGCAATTTTGATTCCAAACTGGAATTGTGAACTCAGACTGGAATTGTGACCCTGAGCTTTGAACTGCAATTGTGATTCCAAACTGGAATTGTGAACGCAGACTGAAATGGTGAGCTCAAGCCTTGATCTGCAATTTTGATTCCAAACTGGAATTGTGAGCTCAGACTGGAATTGTGATATCAAATGGAATTTTGATTCCAAACTGAAATTCTGAGAACAGACTGGAATTTTGACATCAATCATTGATCGGCAATTGTGATTCCAAACAGGTATTGTGAGCTCAAGCCTTGATCTGCAATTGTAATTCCAAACTGGAATTGTGGCCTCAGACTGGAATTCTGACGTTGAGCTTTGAACTGCAATTTTGATTCCATAATGCAATTGTAACCTCTAGCCATGCGCTGCAATTGTGATTCCAAACCGGAATTGTGACCGCAGATTGGAATGGGGACATAGAAGTGGAATTGTGATTCCAAACATGTATAGTGAGCTCAGCAAGGAATTGTGTTATAGAAATGAACTTGTGATTCCAAACTGGAATAGTGAGCTCAAGATTTGATCTGCAATTGTAATTCCAAACTGGAATTGTGACCTCAGATTGGAATTGTGACCCTGAGCTTTGAACTGCAATTTTGATTCCATAGTGGAATTGTGACCTCTAGCCTTGCACTGCAATTGTGATTCCAAACCGGAATTGTCACCGCAGACTGGAATTTGGACCTCAAGCCTTGATGTACAATTTTGATTCCAAACTGGAATTGTGAGCTCAGACTGGAACTGTGACATCAAATGGAATTGTGATTCCAAACTGGAATTCTGCCCTCAGTCTCTAATTGTGGCATAGTAGAGGAATTCTGATTCCAATCAGGAACTGTGAGCTTAGAATGGAATTGTGATATAGAAATGAAATTGTGATTCCAAACTGGAATTGTGACCTCAAGCCTTGCACTGCAATTGTGATTCCAAACCGGAATTGTGACCGCAAACTCTGATTGGGACCTCAAGCCTTGATCTGTAATTGTGATTCCAAACTGGAATTGTGAGCTCAGACTGAAATTGTGACCCTGAGCTTTGAACTGCATTTCTGATTCCATAGTGGAAATGTGACATCTATCCTTGCACTGCAATTGTGATTCCAGTTGGGAATTGTGACCGCAGACTGTAATTGGAATCTCAAGCCTTGATGTGCAATTTTGATTCAAAACTGGAATTGTGAGCTCACACTGGAATTGTGACATCAAATGGAATTGTGATTCCAAACTGCAATTCTGCCCTCAGTCTCTAATTGTGACATAGTAGAGGAATTGTGATTCCAATCAGGAATTGTGAGCTTAGAAAAGAATTGTGATATGGAAATGAAATTGTGATTCCAAACTGGAATTGTGAGCTCAAGCCTTGATCTGCAATTGTAATTCCATACTAGAATTGTGACCTCAGACTGGAATTGTGACCCTGAGCTTTGAACTGCAATTGTGATTCCATATCGAAATTTTGATATCTAGCCTTGCACTGCAATTGTGATTCCAAACCAGAATTGTGATCTCAGATTGGAATGGGGACATAGAAGTGGAATTGTGATTCCAAACATGTATTGTGAGCTCAGTAAGGAATTGTGATATAGAAATGAAATTGTGATTCCAAACTGGAATTGTGAGCTCAAGCCTTGATCTGCTATTGTAATTGCAAACCGGAATTGTGTCCTCAGACTGGAATTGTGACCCTGAGCTTTGAATTACATTTCTCATTCCATAGTTGAAATGTGATATCAAGACTTGCGCTGCAATTGTGATTCCAATTCGGAATTGTGACTGCAGACTGTAATTGGAACCTCAAGCCTTGAAGTGCAATTTTGATTCCAAACTGGAATTGTGAGCTCAGACTGGAACTGTGACATCAAATGGAATTGTGATTCCAAACTGCAATTCTGCCCTCAGTCTCTAATTGTGACATAGTAGAGGAATTGTGATTCCAATCAGGAATTGTGAGCTTAGAAAGGAATTGTGATATAGAAATGAAACTGTGATTCCAAACTGGAATTGTGAGCTCAAGCGTTGATCTGCAATTCTAATTCCAAACTGGAATTGTGACCTCAGACTGGAATTGTGACCCTTTGCTTTGAATTGCATTTCTGAATGCATAGTGGAAATGTGACATCTAGCCTTTCACTGCAGTTGTGATTCCAAACCGGAATTTTGAGCTCAGACTGGAATTGGGACCTCAAGCCTTGATCTGCAATTTTGATTCCAAACTGGAATTGTGAGCTCAGACGGGAATTGTGACATCAAATGGAATTGTGATTCCAAACTGGAATTCTGCCCTCAGTCTCTAATTGTGGCATAGTAGAGGAATTGTGATTCCAATCAGGAACTGTGAGCTTAGAATGGAATTGTGATATAGAAATGAAACTGTGATTCCAAACTGGAATTGTGAGCTCAAGCGTTGATCTACAATTCTAATTCCAAACTGGAACTGTGACCTCAGACTGGAATTGTGACACTGAGCCTTGAACTGCAATTGTGATTCCATAGCGAAATTTTGACCTCTAGCCTTGCACTGCAATTGTGATTCCAAACCGGAATTGTGACCGCAGACTGGAATTGGGACCTCAAGCCTTGAAATATAATTTTGATTCCAAACTGGAATTGTGAGCTCAGAGTGGAATTGTGACATCAAATGGACTTTTCATTCCAAACTGAAATTCTGAGATCAGATTGGAATTTTGACATCAATCAATGATCGGCAATTGTGATTCCAAAGAGGTATTGTGAGCTTAGAAAAAAATTGTGATATAGAAATGAACTTGTGATTCCAAACTGGAATTGTGAGCTCAAGCCTTGATCTGCAATTGTAATTCCAAACTGGAATTGTGACCTCAGACTGGAATTGGGACCTCAAGCCTTTATCTGCAATTTTTATACCATAGTGGAATTACGACCGCTAGCCTTGCACTGCAATTGTGATTCCAAACCGGAATTGTGACCTCAGGCTGTATTTGGTACCTCAAGTCTTGATGTGCAATTTTTATTCCAAACTGGAATTGTGACCTCAGACTGGAATTGTGACATAAAATGGAATTGTGATTCCAAACTGGAATTGTGAGCTCAATCCTTGATCTGATATTCTAATTGCAGACAGGAATTGTGACCTCAGACTGGAATTGTGACCCTGAGCTTTGAACTGCAATTGTGATTCCATAGTGGAATTGTGACCTCTAGCCTTGCACTGCAATTGTGATTCCAAACCGGAATTTTGACCGCAGACTGGAACTGGGAACTAAAGCCTTTATCTGCAATTTAGTTTCCAAAATAGAATTGTGAGCTCAGACTGGAATTGTGACATCAAATGGACTTTTCATCCCAAACTGGAATTTTGAGCTCAAGCCTTAATCTGCAATTGTAATTCCAAACTGGAATTGTGGCCTCAGACTGGAATTGTGACTCTGATCTTTGAATTGCAATTGTGATTCCATAGTGGAATAGTGATTATAGCCTGCACTGCAGTTGTGATTCTAAATCGGAATTGTGACCGCAGAATGGAATGGGGACGTGGAAGTGGAATTGTGATTCCAAACATGTATTGTGAGCTCAGCAAGGAATTGTGATATAGAAATGAAATTGTGATTCCAAACTGGAATTGTGAGCTCAAGCCTTGATCTGCTATTGTAATTGCAAACCGGAATTGTGACCTCAGACTGGAATTGTGACCCTGAGCTTTGAACGGCAATTCTGATTCCATAGTGGAATTGTGACCTCAAGCCTTGCACTGCAATTGTGATTCCAAACTGGAATTTTGAACGCAGACTGGAATTGGGACCTCAAGCCTTGATCTGCCATTTTGATTCCAAACTGGAATTGGGAGCTCAGATTGGAATTGTGACCCTGAGCTTTGAATTACATTTCTCATTCCATAGTTGAAATGTGATATCAAGACTTGCGCTGCAATTGTGATTCCAATCGGGAATTGTGACCACAGACGGTAATTGGAACCTCAAGCCTTGATCTGCAATTTTGATTCCAAACTGGAATTGTGAACTCAGACTGGAATTGTGACCCTGAGCTTTGAACTGCAATTATGATTCCATAGTGGAATTGTGACCTCAGACTGGAATTGTGACCCTGAGTTTTGAAATGCAATTGTGATTCCATAGTGGAATTGATACCTCTAGCCTTACACTGCAATTGTGATTCCAAACTGGAATTGTGAACGCAGACTGAAATGGTGAGCTCAAGCCTTGATCTGCAATTTTGATTCCAAACTGGAATTGTGAGCTCAGACTGGAATTGTGACATCAAATTGAATTTTGATTCCAAACTGAAATTCTGAGAACAGACAGGAATTTTGACATCAATCATTGATCGGCAATTGTGATTCCAAACAGGTATTGTGAGCTTAGAAAAAAATTCATATATAGAAATGAACTTGTGATTCCAAACTGGAATGGTGAGCTCAAGCCTTGATCTGCAATTTTGATTCCAAACTGGAATTGTGAGCTCAGACTGGAATTGTGATATCAAATGGAATTTTGATTCCAAACTGAAATTCTGAGAACAGACTGGAATTTTGACATCAATTATTGATCGGCAATTGTGATTCCAAACAGGTATTGTGAGCTCAAGCCTTGATCTGCAATTGTATTTCCAAACTGGAATTGTGGCCTCAGACTGGAATTCTGACGCTGAGCTTTGAACTGCAATTTTGATTCCATAATGCAATTGTGACCTCTAGCCATGCGCTGCAATTGTGATTCCAAACCGGAATTGTGACCGCAGATTGGAATGGGGACATAGAAGTGGAATTGTGATTCCAAACATGTATAGTGAGCTCAGCAAGGAATTGTGTTATAGAAATGAACTTGTGATTCCAAACTGGAATAGTGAGCTCAAGATTTGATCTGCAATTGTAATTCCAAACTGGAATTGTGACCTCAGACTGGAATTGTGACCCTGAGCTTTGAACTGCAATTTTGATTCCATAGTGGAATTGTGACCTCTAGCCTTGCACTGCAATTGTGATTCCAAACCGGAATTGTCACCGCAGACTGGAATTGGGACCTCAAGCCTTGATCTGCCATTTTGATTCCAAACTGGAATTGTGAGCTCAGACTGGAATTGTGACATCAAATAGAATTGTGATTCCAAACTGGAATTCTGCCCTCAGTCTCTAATTGTGACATAGTAGAGGAATTGTGATTCCAATCAGGAACTGTGAGTTTAGAAAGGAATTGTGATATAGAAATGAAATTGTGATTCCAAACTGGAATTGTGACCTCAAGCCTTGCACTGCAATTGTGATTCCAAACCGGAATTGTGACCGCAAACTCTGATTGGGACCTCAAGCCTTGATCTGTAATTGTGATTCCAAACTGGAATTGTGAGCTCAGACTGGAATTGTGACCCTGAGCTTTGAACTGCATTTCTGATTCCATACTGGAAATGTGACATCTATCCTTGCACTGCAATTGTGATTCCAGTTGGGAATTGTGACCGCAGACTGTAATTGGAATCTCAAGCCTTGATGTGCAATTTTGATTCAAAACTGGAATTGTGAGCTCACACTGGAATTGTGACATCAAATGGAATTGTGATTCCAAACTGCAATTCTGCCCTCAGTCTCTAATTGTGACATAATAGAGGAATTGTGATTCCAATCAGGAATTGTGAGCTTAGAAAAGAATTGTGATATGGAAATGAAATTGTGATTCCAAACTGGAATTGTGAGCTCAAGCCTTGATCTGCAATTGTAATTCCATACTAGAATTGTGACCTCAGACTGGAATTGTGACCCTGAGCTTTGAACGGCAATTGTGATTCCATATCGAATTTTGATCTCTAGCCTTGCTCTGCAATTGTGATTCCAAACCAGAATTGTGATCTCAGATTGGAATGGGGACATAGAGGTGGAATTGTGATTCCAAAAATGTATAGTGAGCTCAGCAAGGAATTGTGATATAGAAATGAACTTGTGATTCCAAAATGGAATTGTGAGCTCAAGATGTGATCTGCAATTGTAAATCCAAACTGGAATTGTGACCTCAGACTGGAATTGTGACCCTGAGCTTTGAACTGCAATTGTGATTCCATAATGGAATTGTGACCTCAAGCCTTGCACGGCAATTGTGATTCCAAACCCGGATTGTGATCTCAGACTGGAATTTTTACCTCAAGCCTTGAGATGTAATTGTGATTCCAAACTGGAATTGTGAGCTCAGACTGAAATTATGACATAACATGGAATTGTGATTCCAAACCGGAATTGTGACCACAGATTGGAATGGGGCCATAGAAGTGGAATTGTGATTCCAAACATGTATTGTGAGCTCAGTAAGGAATTGTGATATAGAAATGAACTTGTGATTCCAAAATGGAATTGTGAGCTCAAGATGTGATCTGCAATTGTAAATCCAAACTGGAATTGTGACCTCAGACTGGAATTGTGACCCTGAGCTTTGAACTGCAATTGTGATTCCATAATGGAATTGTGACCTCAAGCCTTGCACGGCAATTGTGATTCCAAACCCGGATTGTGAACTCAGACTGGAATTTTTACCTCAAGCCTTGAGATGTAATTGTGATTCCAAACTGGAATTGTGAGCTCAGACTGAAATTATGACATAACATGGAATTGTGATTCCAAACCGGAATTGTGACCACAGATTGGAATGGGGCCACAGAAGTGGAATTGTGATTCCAAACATGTATTGTGAGCTCAGTAAGGAATTGTGATATAGAAATGAAATTGTGATTCCAAACTGGAATTGTGAGCTCAAGCCTTGATCTGCTATTGTAATTGCAAACCGGAATTGTGTCCTCAGACTGGAATTGTGACCCTGAGCTTTGAATTACATTTCTCATTCCATAGTTGAAATGTGATATCAAGACTTGCGCTGCAATTGCGATTCCAATTCGGAATTGTGACTGCAGACGGTAATTGGAACCTCAAGCCTTGATGTGCAATTTTGATTCAAAACTGGAATTGTGAGCTCAGACTGGAACTGTGACATCAAATGGAATTGTGATTCCAAACTGCAATTCTGCCCTCAGTCTCTAATTGTGACATAGTAGAGGAATTGTGATTCCAATCAGGAATTGTGAGCTTAGAAAGGAATTGTGATTTAGAAATGAAACTGTGATTCCAAACTGGAATTGTGAGCTCAAGCATTGATCTGCAATTGTAATTCCAAACTGGAATTGTGACCTCAGACTGGAATTGTGACCCTTAGCTTTGAATTGCATTTCTGAATGCATAGTGGAAATGTGACATCTAGCCTTTCACTGCAGTTGTGATTCCAAACCGGAATTTTGAGCTCAGACTGGAATTGGGACCACAAGCCTTGATCTGCAATTTTGATTCCAAACTGGAATTTTGAGCTCAGACGGGAATTGTGACATAAAATGGATTTGTGATCCCAAACTGGAATTGTGAGCTCAAGCCTTGATCTGCAATTGTAATTCCAAACTGGAATTCTGACCTCAGATTGGAATTGTGACCCTGAGCTTTGAACTGCAATTGTGATTCCATAGTGGAATTGTGACCTCAAGCCTTGCACAGCAATTCTCATTCCAATCCGGAATTGTGACCGCAGACTGGAATTGGGACCTCCAAGCCTTGATCTGCAATTTTGATTCCAAACTGGAATTCTGCCCTCAGTCTCTAATTGTGACATAGTAGTGAAATTGTGATTCCAATCAGGAATTGTGAGCTTAGAAAGGAATTGTGATACAGAAATGAAATTGTGATTCCAAATCGGAATTGTGACCGCAGACTGGAATTGGGACCTCAAGCCTTGATCTGCAATTTTGATTCCAAACGGGAATTGTGAGCTCAGACTGGAATTGTGACATCAAATGGAATTGTGATTCCAAACTGCAATTCTGCCCTCAGTCTCTAATTGTGACATAGCAGCGGAATTGTGATTCCAATCAGGAATTGTGTGCTTAGAAAGGAATTGTGATATAGAAATGAAATTGTGATTCCAAACTGGAATTGTGAGCTCAAGCGTTGATCTGCAATTGTAATTCCAATCTGGAATTGTGACCTCACACAGGAATTGTGACCCTGAGCTTTGAACGGCAATTGTGATTCCATATCGAAATTTTGATCTCTAGCCTTGCTCTGCAATTGTGATTCCAAACCAGAATTGTGATCTCAGATTGGAATGGGGACATAGAAGTGGAATTGTGATTCCAAACATGTATTGTGAGCTCAGCAAGGAATTGTGATATAGAAATGAACTTGTGATTCCAAAATGGAATTGTGAGCTCAAGATGTGATCTGCAATTGTAAATCCAAACTGGAATTGTGACCTCAGACTGGAATTGTGACCCTGAGCTTTGAACTGCAATTGTGATTCCATAATGGAATTGTGACCTCAAGCCTTGCACGGCAATTGTGATTCCAAACCGGGATTGTGATCTCAGACTGGAATTTTTACCTCAAGCCTTGAGATGTAATTGTGATTCCAAACCGGAATTGTGACCACAGATTGGAATGGGGACATAGAAGTGGAATTGTGATTCCAAACATGTATTGTGAGCTCAGTAAGGAATTGTGATATAGAAATGAAATTGTGATTCCAAACTGGAATTGTGAGCTCAAGCCTTGATCTGCTATTGTAATTGCAAACCGGAATTGTGACCTCAGACTGGAATTGTGACCCTGAGCTTTGAACGGCAATTCTGATTCCATAGTGGAATTGTGACCTCAAGCCTTGCACTGCAATTGTGATTCCAAACTGGAATTTTGAACGCAGACTGGAATTGGGACCTCAAGCCTTGATCTGCCATTTTGATTCCAAACTGGAATTGGGAGCTCAGATTGGAATTGTGACCCTGAGCTTTGAATTACATTTCTCATTCCATAGTTGAAATGTGATATCAAGACTTGCGCTGCAATTGTGATTCCAATCGGGAATTGTGACCACAGACGGTAATTGGAACCTCAAGCCTTGATCTGCAATTTTGATTCCAAACTGGAATTGTGAACTCAGACTGGAATCGTGACCCTGAGCTTTGAACTGCAATTGTGATTCCAAACTGGAATTGTGAACGCAGACTGAAATGGTGAGCTCAAGCCTTGATCTGCAATTTTGATTCCAAACTGGAATTGTGAGCTCAGACTGGAATTGTGATATCAAATGGAATTTTGATTCCAAACTGAAATTCTGAGAACAGACTGGAATTTTGACATCAATCATTGATCGGCAATTGTGATTCCAAACAGGTATTGTGAGCTCAAGCCTTGATCTGCAATTGTAATTCCAAACTGGAATTGTGGCCTCAGACTGGAATTCTGACGTTGAGCTTTGAACTGCAATTTTGATTCCATAATGCAATTGTAACCTCTAGCCATGCGCTGCAATTGTGATTCCAAACCAGAATTGTGAGCGCAGATTGGAATGGGGACATAGAAGTGGAATTGTGATTCCAAACATGTATAGTGAGCTCAGCAAGGAATTGTGTTATAGAAATGAACTTGTGATTCCAAACTGGAATAGTGAGCTCAAGATTTGATCTGCAATTGTAATTCCAAACTGGAATTGTGACCTCAGACTGGAATTGTGACCCTGAGCTTTGAACTGCAATTGTGATTCCATAGTGGAATTGTGACCTCTAGCCTTGCACTGCAATTGTGATTCCAAACCGGAATTTTGAGCTCAGACTGGAATTGGGACCACAAGCCTTGATCTGCAATTTTGATTCCAAACTGGAATTGTGAGCTCAGACGGGAATTGTGACATCAAATGGAATTGTGATTCCAAACTGGAATTCTGCCCTCAGTCTCTAATTGTGGCATAGTAGAGGAATTGTGATTCCAATCAGGAACTGTGAGCTTAGAATGGAATTGTGATATAGAAATGAAATTGTGATTCCAAACTGGAATTGTGAGCTCAAGCGTTGATCTACAATTCTAATTCCAAACTGGAACTGTGACCTCAGACTGGAATTGTGACCCTGAGCCTTGAACTGCAATTGTGATTCCATAGCGAAATTTTGACCTCTAGCCTTGCACTGCAATTGTGATTCCAAACCGGAATTGTGACCGCAGACTGGAATTGGGACCTCAAGCCTTGAAATATAATTTTGATTCCAAACTGGAATTGTGAGCTCAGACTGGAATTGTGACATCAAATGGACTTTTCATTCCAAACTGAAATTCTGAGATCAGATTGGAATTTTGACATCAATCAATGATCGGCAATTGTGATTCCAAAGAGGTATTGTGAGCTTAGAAAAAAATTGTGATATAGAAATGAACTTGTGATTCCAAACTGGAATTGTGAGCTCAAGCCTTGATCTGCAATTGTAATTCCAAACTGGAATTGTGACCTCAGACTGGAATTGGGACCTCAAGCCTTTATCTGCAATTTTTATACCATAGTGGAATTACGACCGCTAGCCTTGCACTGCAATTGTGATTCCAAACCGGAATTGTGACCTCAGGCTGTATTTGGTACCTCAAGTCTTGATGTGCAATTTTTATTCCAAACTGGAATTGTGAGCTCAGACTGGAATTGTGACATAAAATGGAATTGTGATTCCAAACTGGAATTGTGAGCTCAATCCTTGATCTGATATTCTAATTGCAGACAGGAATTGTGACCTCAGACTGGAATTGTGACCCTGAGCTTTGAACTGCAATTGTGATTCCATAGTGGAATTGTGACCTCTAGCCTTGCACTGCAATTGTGATTCCAAACCGGAATTTTGACCGCAGACTGGAACTGGGAACTAAAGCCTTTATCTGCAATTTAGTTTCCAAAATAGAATTGTGAGCTCAGACTGGAATTGTGACATCAAATGGACTTTTCATTCCAAACTGGAATTTTGAGCTCAAGCCTTAATCTGCAATTGTAATTCCAAACTGGAATTGTGGCCTCAGACTGGAATTGTGACTCTGATCTTTGAATTGCAATTGTGATTCCATAGTGGAATAGTGATTATAGCCTGCACTGCAGTTGTGATTCTAAATCGGAATTGTGACCGCAGAATGGAATGGGGATATGGAAGTGGAATTGTGATTCCAATCATGTATTGTGAGCTCAGCAAGGAATTGTGATATAGAAATGAAATTGTGATTCCAAACTGGAATTGTGAGCTCAAGCTTTGATCTGCAATTGTAATTCCAAACTGGAATTTTGATATCAGACTGGAATTGTGACCCTGAGCTTTGAACTGCAATTCTGATTCCATAGTGGAATTGTGGCATCTAGCATTCCAATGCAATTGTGATTCCAAACTGGAATTGTGACCGCAGAGTGGAATTGGGACCTCAAGGCTCGATCTGCAATTTTGATTCCAAACTGGAATTGTGAGCTCACACTGGAATTGTGACATCAAATGGAATTGTGATTCCAAACTGGAATTCTGCCCTCAGTCTCTAATTGTGACAAAGTAGAGGAATTGTGATTCCAATCAGGAATTGTGAGCTTAGAATGGAATTGTGATATAGAAATGAAATTGTGATTCCAAACTGGAATTGTGAGCTCAGGCCTTGATCTGCAATTGTAAGTCCAAATTGGAATTGTGACCTCAGACTGGAATTGTGACCCTGAGCTTTGAACTGCAATTGTGATTCCATAGTGGAATTGTGACCTCTAGCCTTGCACTGCAATTGTGATTCCAAACCGGAATTGTGACCGCAGACTGGAATTGGGACCTCAAGCCTTGAAATATAATTGTGATTCCAAACGGGAATTGTGAGCTCAGACTGGAATTTTGACATGAAATGGAATTGTGATTCCAAACTGGAATTCTGCCCTCTGTCTCTAATTGTGACATAGTAGAGGAATTTTGATTCCAATCAGGAATTGTGAGCTTTGAAAGGAATTGTGATATAGAAATGAACTTGTGATTCCAAACTGGAATTGTGAGCTCAAGCCTTGATCTGCAATTGTAATTCCAAACTGGAATTGTGACCTCAGATTGGAATTGTGACCGTGAACTTTGAACTGCAATTGTGATTCCATAGTGTAATAGTGACCTCTAGCCTTGCACTGCAATTGTGATTCTAAATCGAAATTGTGACCGCAGACTGGAATGGAGATATAAAAGCGGAATTGTGATTCCAAACTTGTATTGTGAGTAAAGCAAGGACTTCTGATATAGAAATGAACTTGTGATTCCAAACTGGAATTTTGAGCTCAATCCTTGATCTGCAATTTTGATTCCAAACTGGAATTGTGAGTTCCGACTGGAATTGTGACATCAAATGGAATTGTGATTCCAAACTGGAATTCTGCCCTCAGTCTCTAATTGTGACATAGTAGAGGAATTGTGATTCCAAACTGGAATAGTGAGCTCAAGCCTTGATCTGCAATTGTAATTCTAAACTGGAATTGTGACCTCAGACTGGAATTGTGACCCTGAGCTTTGAACTGCAATTGTGATTCCATAGTGGAATTGTGACCTCAGACTGGAATTTTGACTTCGAGCCTTGAGCTACAGTTGTGATACGAAACTGCAATTGGGTCGTCAGACTGGTATTTTGACCTCGAGCAATGAACAGCAGTTGGGGTTCCCAACCGGTATTTTTGCCTCAGACTGGAATTGTGATCTCGAGCCTTGAAATGCAATTGTGATTCCAAACCGGAATTGTGACTTCAGATTGGAATTGTGACCTCGGGCCTTGAACTGCAATTTTGATTCAAAACAGAATTTTTGACCTCAGACAATAAAGGTGATCTCAAATCTTGAACTGCAGTTGTGATTGCAAACTGTAATTTTGACCTCGAGCCTTGAGCTGCACTTTTGATTCTAAACGGGAATTTTGTCCTCAGACTGGAATTGTTAAACCATGCCTTGAACTGCAGTTTTGATTCCAAAACTTAATTGGGGCCTCTGACGAGAATCCTGACCTCAAGCAATGAACAGCAGTTCTGATTCCATACAGGTATTGTGACCCAAGACGGCAATTATGACATCGAGCCTGGTACATTAATTGTGATTCCAAACCGGAATTGCGGCCTCAGATTGGAATTGAGAACTTCAGCCTTGAACTGCAATTGTGATTCCAAACAAGAATTGTGACCTCAGACTGGATTTGTGACCTCGATCCTTTAACTGCAATTGTGATTCCATACAGAAATTTTGACGTCAGACAGTAATGGTGACCTCAAGCCTTGAACTGCAATTGTGATTCTAAATTGTAATTGTGACTTCGAGCCTTGAACTGCCATTGTAATTCCAAATCGAAATTGTGACCTCAGCCTGGAATTGAGACCTCGAGCGTTGAACTGTCATTATGATTCCAAACAGGAATTGTGACCTCGGACTTCAATTGTGACCTCGAGCCATGAACTGCCATTGTGATTCCAAACAGGAATTGTGACCTCGGATTGGAATTGTGAACTCGAGCCTTAAACTGCAATTGTGATTCCAAACCTGAATTATGACCTCAGACTGGATTTGTGACCTCGAGCCTTGAATTGCAGTTGAGATTCCAAACAGGAATTGTGACCTCAGACTGGAATTGTGACCTCGATCCTTGAACTGCATTTTTGATTCCAAATCGGAATTGGGTCCTCAGACTGGAATCATGACCTCGAGCCATGAACAGCAGTTGTGATTCCTAACCGGAATTGTGACCTCAGACTGGAATTGAGACCTCGAGCCTTGAGCTGCAGTTGTGAGTCCAAACAGGAATTGTGACCTCAAGTCTTGAACAGCAAAATTTATTCCCAACTGGACTTGCGAACTCAAGAGTGGAACTGCAATTTTGGTACCAAACTGAAATTGTGACCTCGAGCCTTGAACATCAATTGTCATTCCAAAATACACTTCTTACCTCAGACAGGATTTGAGACCTCAAGCCTTGAACTGCAATTGTGATTCCAAGCCGGATTTGTGACCACACACTGGATTTTTTACCTCGAGCCTTGAGCTGCAGTTGTGATACCAAACCGGAATTGGGTCCTCAGACTGGAATCGTGACCTCAAGATATGAACACCAGTTGTGATTCCACACCAGAACTGGGGCCTCAGACCAGAATTGAGATCATGAGACTAGAACTACAATTCTGATCCCAAACACGAATTGTGTCCTCAGACTGGAATAGTGACCTCAAGACATGAACTGCAAATGTGATTCCAAACTGCAATTGCAACCTCAAGCCTTGAACTGCAATTGTTATTCCAAACAGGAATTGTGACCTCAAGACTGGAACTGCAATTGTTATTCCAAACTGGAATTTTGAACTCAAGCCCGGAACTGCAATTCTGATAACAAACTGAAATTGTGAACTCAAGCCTTGAACATCAATTGTGATTCCAAACTGTAATTGTTACATCAAGCCTTGAGATGCAGTCCTGATTCCAAAGTGGAACTGGGGCCTCAGACTGGAATTGTGATCTCGAGCCTTGAAATGCATTTGTGATTCTAATCAGGAATTCTGGCCTCAGACTCGAATTGTGACCCCGAGCCTTGAGCTGCAGTTGTGATTCCAAACCGGAATTGGGTACTCAGACTGGAATCGTGACCTCAGGACATGAACAGAAGTAGTGATTCCAAACCGGTATTGGGTCCTCAGACTGGAATTGTGACTTCGAGACTTCAACTTTAGTTGTGATTCCAAACTGCAATTGAGACCTCAGACTGGAATTGTGACCTAGAGCCTTGAACTGAAATTGTGATTTCAAACCGAAACTGGGACCTCAGACTGGATTCGTGACCTCGAGCCATTATCAGCAGTTCTGATTCCAAACCGAAATTTTCACCCCGGAATGGAATTGTGATTTGGAGCATTGAAATTTTGCTGTGATTCCAAACAGGAATTGTGACCTCAGACTGGAATTCTGACTTCAAGACTTGAACTGCATTAGTGATTACAAACCAGAATTAAGTCCTCAGACTGGAATCATGACCTCGAGACATGAACAGCAGTTGTGATTCCAAACCGGAATTGTGACCTCAGACTGGAATTGTGATCTCAAGACTTGAACTGCTAATGTGATTCCAAACTTGAATTGTGACCTCAAGACTTGAACTGCAATTGTTATTCCAAACTGGAATTATGAACTCATGCATTGAACTGCAATTTTCGGAAAAACTGAAATTGTGACCTCAAGACTTGAACATCAATTATGATTCCAAAATTCACTTGTGACCTTAGACAGGATTTGTCACCTCAAGCCTTCAACTGCAAATGTGATTCCAAACCGGATTTGTGACATCAGTCTGGAACTGTGACCTTGAGTCTTGAGCTGCAGTTGTGATTCCAAACAGTAATTGTGAACTCAGACTAGATTTGAGACCTCGAGCCTTGAACCGCATTTGTGATTTCAAACCGGATTTGTGACCTCAGAAGGGAATTGTGATCTCGAGCCAGGATCAGCAGTTGTGATTCCAAACCAGAATTTGGACGTCAGACTGGAACTGTGACTTGGAGCCTTGAAATTTAGTTGTGATTCCAAACAGGAATTGTGGACTCAGACTGGAATTGTGACCCAGTGCCTTGAGCTGCAGTTTTGATACCAAACGGGAATTGGGTCCTCAGACTGGAATTGTGACCTCGAGACATGAACAGCAGTTGTGCTTCCAAACCGGAATTGGGGCCTCAGACTGGAAATGTGATCACGAGCCTTGAACTGCTATTGTGACTGCAAATCGGAATTGTAACCTCAGACTGGAATTGAGACCTTGAGCCTTGAAATGCTATTGTGACTGCAAATCGGAATTGTAACCTCAGACTGGAATTGAGACCTTGAGCCTTGAAATGCAGTTGTTGTACCAAACCGGTATTGTGTCCTCAGACTGGAATTGTGACTTCAAGCCTGGAACTGACAATATGATTCCAAACTGGAATTGTGACCTCAAGCCTTGAACTGCAAATGTGATCCCAAACTGGAATTGTGAACTCAATCCAGGAACTGCAATTTTCATACCAAACTGAAATTGAGACCTCAAGCCTTGAACATCAATTGTGATTCCAAAATACACTTGTGACGTCAGACAGGATTTGTGACCTCATACCTTAAACTACAATTGTGATTCCAAACCGGAATTGTGACCTCAGTCTGGAATTTTGACCTCAAGCCTTGAACTGCGATTGTGTTTCCAAACAGGAATTGAGACCTCAGACTGGAACTGTGACCTCAAGCCTTGAACTGCAAATGTGATTCCAAACTGGAATTGTGAACTCAAGCCTTGAACATGAATTGTGATTCCAAAATTGACTTGTGACCTCAGACAGATTTGTGACCTCAAGCCTTGAACGTGAATTGTGATTCCAAACTGGAATTGTGACCACCGAGTGGATTTGTGGCCTGGATCCTTGAAGTGCAGTTGTCATTCCAAACGGGAACTGTGGCCTCACACTGTAATTGTGACCCCGAGCCTTGAACTGCAATTGTGATTCCATGCTGTTATTGGGACCTCAGACTGGAATTGTGACTTGGAGTCATGAACTTTAGTTGTGATTCCAAAGCAGAATTTGAGCCTCAGACTGGAATTGTGACCCCGAGCCTTTATCTGCCATTGTGATTCCAAACTGGAAATCTCACCTCAAACTGGAATTGTGACATCGAGCTTTGAAATGCAATTGAGATTCCAAACTGGAATTCTGACCTCAGACAGAAATTGGTACCTCAGAATGGAAGTGTGATCTCGAGCCTTGTGCTGCAGATGTGATTTCAAACTGCAATTCTGGCCTCAGCCTGGAATTGTGATCTCGAGCCTTGAACTGCAATTGTGTTTCCAAACGGAAATTTTGACCTCAGACTGAAATGGTGACCTCAAGGCTTGAACAGATATTGTGATTCAAAACAGGAATTGTGACCTCAGACTAGAATTGCGGCCTCAAGCAGAGAACTGCCATTGTGATTCCAAACCGGAATTGTGACCTCAGACTGGAATTGTGACCTCAAGCCTTGAACTAAAATTTTGATTCCAAATCGGAATTCTGACCACCAACTGTAATTCTGACCTCGAGCCTTGAAGTGCAGTTGTGATTCAAAACCGGAATTGTGACCTCACACTGGAACTGTGTCCTAGATACTTGAACTGCCATTGTGATTCCAAATCGGAATTGGGGCCTCAGACTGGAACTGTCACCCCGAGCCTTCAGCTGCAGTTGTGCTTCCAAGATGGAAATTTGACCTCAGACGGGAATTGTGAGCTCGAGCCTGGAACTGCAATTGTGATTCCAAACGGGAATTGTGACCTCAAGCCTTGAACTGGGACTGTGATTCCAAACCGGAATTATGACCTGAAAACTTGAACTGCAATTGTGATTCCAAAATAAAGTTGTTACCTCGGGCTGGAATTTTAACCTAAAGCCTTGAACTGCAATTGTGATTGCAAACTGGAATTGTGACCTCAAGCCTTGAACTTCAATTGTGATACCAAACTGGAATTGTGACATCAGACTGGAATTGTGATTCCTAAATGGAATTGGGATACCGAAATGGAATTGTGATTCCGTACTGCAATTGTGATTCCAAACTGGAAATATGATTCTGAACTGGAATTGTGATTCCAAACTGAAATTGCCTTTCCAAACCGGAATAGTGTCCTCAGACTTGAATTGTGACCTCAAGCGTTGAACAGCAATTTTGATTCCAAACAGCAATTGTGACCTCAGACTGGAATTGGCACCTCGAGCCTGGAACTGCAATTGTGATTCCAAACAGGAATTGTGACCTCAGACTGGAATTGTGACCTCGAGCCTTGAACTACAATTGTGATTCCAAACCGGAATTGTGACCTCAGACTGGAATTGTGACCTCGAGCCTTGAACTGAAGTTGTGATTCCAAACAGGAATTGCAGTCTCAGACTCGAACTGTGACCTCGCGCCTGGAACTGCAATTGTGATTCCAAACCTCAACTGGGGCCTCAGACTGGAATTGTGATCTCAAGCCTCGAACTGCAATTGTGATTACAAACCGGAATTGCGGCCTCAGACTGGAACTGTGACCTCAAGTCTTCAGCTGCAGTTGTGCTTCCAAACTGGAATTTTGACCTCAGACTGGATTTGTGACCTCGAGCCTTGAACTGCAGTTGTGATGCAAACTGGACTTGTGACCACAAGCCTTGGACTGCAATTGTGATTCCAAACGAGAATTGTGACCTCAAGCCTTGAACTGGAATTGTGATTCCAAACCGGAATTATCACCTGAAAAATTGAACTGCAATTGTGATTCCAAAATGGAGTTGTTACCTCAGATTGGAATTGTGACCTCAAGCCTTGAACTGCAATTGTAATTCCAAACCGGAATTGTGACCACAAGCCTTGAACTACAATTGTGATTCCAAACTGGAATTGTGGCCTCGGACTGGAATTGTGACCTGGAGTCTTGAGTTGCAGTTGTGGTTCCAAACCAGAATTTGCTCCTCAGACTGGATTCGTGACCTCGAGCCATGAACGGAAATTGTGACTCCAAACCGGATTTGGGACGTCAAACTGGAATTGTGACCTCGAACCTTGAACTGTAGTTGTGATTCCAAACCAGAATTAGGGCCTCAGACTGGAATTGTGACCTCAAGACTTGAGCTGCAGTTGGAATTCCAAGCCGGAATTTTGTCCTCAGACTGGAATTTTGACCTCGAGCCTTGAACTGCGGTTGGGATTCCAAACTAAATATTGTCCTCAGACTGGAATTGTGACACCGGACTGTTGGTGGCCTAATAGGAGCCTTAGCTCTGCAGCCTGTCTTCAGAAAACTACCCTAAATATACTAAAGGTCTGTTCAAGGTCACCATGTGCTTGGCGTGACTACAGGAGAAAAACAAGATCATAAATTTTAATGCTGAGATAAGCAAGAACAAAGGAAAAGACATCTGGGAATGCAAGATCCTGTTTAGTCGACATACCATGTCCACATCAAAGAGAATCTTACGCAATAACTAAACTTTAGAGAGATAGATCTTAGATAAACCAATAGAATTACTACTAGCATATATAAGTCTTTTGTGTAACCAATCATACTGCTTTTAAGAAACTATAAACAATAGCTGGAAACGTATAAAAATCACCTTTTTGTTAGAATAAAGATTCTGCTCTTTGCATTCACATTGAGTGTTTGGAAATCCAGATGGCAGCAAGAATCTTGTAGACTACTCCCGCTGTTCATTTAAATTCTGGAGAAGTCACGTGAGGTATCACATTCTCTTGAAAGAAGTGTCTATCATCTCGGACATTCTAGTATGGGCTATTAATATTGTCATGAGTTTCTGGCTAGACTTTTTAGTATGCAAATTCAAATTCAAATGATCTGAAATGATAGAACTTCAAGAAATTTTTTTCCCAGAATCGAAGTATGATGGAGTTCCATAGGGAGAATCTTAATCTTAGATATTCTATTCCATCTCACATCATGGCTGGGGGCAGGGAGAAGGGAGTATCTTTGGGGGACAATGGGTTCCAGTGTAGTCAGTAAGCTGGGCAGAGGAGCCATCAGGTATTGTCTGTTGTTGGGGGGGGGATTCGTGTGAACTCTTCCTTTCTTGTACCCTGCCACTAGTATTGTTGCTAAAATTGTTTGTTTTCTCATCCAAGTGACAAAATCAGCACACTTAATGAGGGATGAAGAGGGAGCAGCGACCTCAGAACAGGAGGAAGAAGAAGCAGAGCCTGCTGTCCTCCAGAAGAAAAAAACACTACCAGCCAACTTTGCATCATCTGTGAACTTCCTGGGCGTGTACTCTATCCCCTTGTCCAGATCACTGAGCAAGATATTAAACAGGACTGGGCCCAAGACTGAGCCTTGGGGACCAGCTGGATGAACTCTATTTCCCACCACTCTGTGGGCCTGGCCATCACCCAGTTTGTCACCCAGCAAACAGCCCACCCATGCAAACCATAAGCAGACAGTTTCTTCAGGAGAATGATGTGAGACTCATTGCAAAAAGGATCAGGGAGATGCCTAGGAAGAGTCTCAGGTGAATCCAGGAGACTATAGTGGAGGACTATTCAGTTTTCCAATCAATTTGCTTAAAAAAACTCTACAAAACCGTAATAAAAAACAAACAAACAAACAAACAAACAACAAAAGCAGACCAAACAAACACACAAAATCCCCCAACCAATAATCCCCAAAGAGACAAAAAAAGCCCCCAAAAAAGCCCACCAAAAAACCCACCCAAAACCGGAAAAAAAAAAGCCCCAAACCCAACACAAAAAATCAGGGTGAAGGTTTTTAGTAACTTTAAAAATAACAAAACAAAACAAAACAAAAAAAAACCCCCAGAAAGTCACATTTCTAAAGGTGCTGTCCCAGCCTCTTCTCTCAGCAGGGAGGACATCCTGAAGTGGAGCCAGTTGGAAGAAAGCGGGACGGGGCAGCACCTGGGCCATTGTCACAGGACGGCCCTGTGGCTGCCCCATTGCCAAAACCTGGACACATAAATCAAACACAGGTATGCACATGTGCTTAGACACAGCAAAAATGTATTTGTCTGAAAAGAATACAGGTCCATTTCTATCACTGGAAAGAGCATAATGCCTCGTCTCAGCTTTCTTTTCAGTCATTACAAATGTTTCGAAAATAAAGGAGTGCAGAAAATGGAAATATCCAAGATCAACAGGAGGACCAGTAACAAAGATTCCATTTTTGAAACTGCATTGGGAATCCTCTGCAGAAATTGACTCAGAGCTCTAAGATTTACAAAAAAGACCAAGAGGACTGGAGTCAATACAACACAGTGTCTGGAGACTTCAGCTGGTTGCCTTGATTTCTCAAATATGATGGAGGAAGCACCTTAGCAACTACAGCTGCCAGTTCTCTCAGGGCCCTGACATGCCTCTGGGTGGGTGCCATGGTCTTGCATGCTCAGGTTCCTCAAGTGGTCTGAAAGCTGACCTGCTACTATGGGTTAGAATCAAGTCCACCAGTCCAATAATCTGAGAGATGTGGAAATAGTGACTGGCAGTAAAAATTGAGACCAACACTTGTTGAGTACCTCAGCCTTCTCCTTGTCTGTTGTCACTAGTCCTGTCTGGCTTATGGGGGTGGGGGGGGAATAGGGGAGGTGTGATAGGTTTCTTTTAATCTTCCTTTTCCCACTGAAATACCCGTAGGTGCCTTTATTATTCTTAGTTTTGGCATGCTTTTCCAAATTCAGCTTCAACTGAGCCTTAGCTATACTGATCCCATCCTCACACACTCATGTGTTACCACTGTATTTTTCCCATGATTTGTCTCGCTGTGTATCGTCTGCATATTACCTACTTGCATCACATCTATTAATTTTCAATAACCTTCTGGCTTTAACTTGTTTTCAAAAAAAACCTTTTTGAACCTTTCCACCTCAGAAATTCACCTGGGAAACCCCAAATCCCCAAAATTCACCCCGAAGTCCCCCCTGGGATGCTCAGCACTCACCTGGCAACTCCCAAAAGTCCACAAATTCACCCCAAAATTCACGGGGGACCCCCAAATCCCAGGGCTTCACCCCAAAATCCCACCTGCAACCCCCAAAACCCCTCAAATCACCCCCAAGACCCAGTCCCCCCAACACCTCCCAAATTCACTCCAAAATGTCTCCAATCCCCCTCAAAACCCTCCCAGATACCCCCAAATCCACCAAATTCACTCCCAGACCCATCTGGGACTCCCAAAAATCACCAAAATTCCCCGGAAAATCCACCTGCATCCCCCCAAATTCATCCCAAAATTCTCCCACGACTTCCAAATGCTCACCTGGATACCCCAAAATCGACAGAATTCACCCCAAAATACGCCTGGCATTCCCAAAACTCACCTGAGAACCCTAAAATTCACACGTATACCCTAAAATTCACCAAATTCACCCCAAAATTCCCCTGAGATCCCTAGAATTCCACAAATTCCCACTAAAATTCAACTGGGACTCCCCACATTCCACAAATTCACCCCAAACCTCGCTACCCGGGATCCCCTAAAATTCCACAAATTCTCCCCCAATATCAACCTGGGACCCCTCAAAACTCACCTGGATCTCCCCAAATCCCCGCCCCGCCCCCCTCACCCCAATTCACCTGGGCACTCCCAAATCCCCAGAATTCAACCCAAAATTCACCTGGCACCCCAAAAACCTCCAAATTCGCTCCAAAATGATTGGCAACTTTACACACTCCATTTTCCCACAAAAGGATCTAGAGCCCTGTGCGCTTCATATACAAACTAAATGCAAAAAACCTTTCTATTCATTCTCAGCAAAAAGACTTCTTATTCCTCCTTCTTTTGGACAAAACTGCCTTCACTTTCAAACTTATTCTCTTGCTCACTTACCTGCATAATGCTTAGTCCCTGTTCTGCATGCTCATTTTCTTCACTTTTACAAGGAATCCTCTCCTCATCTTCTTCTTCCTCTGCTTCTTCCATTTCCTGTGCCAAGATCACCTGTTTCTCTGTTAGATTTCTTTCTCCAGCTGATTTTTTGACAACTGTCCCTATCTTCTGGCACCGCTCGCTCGAGAGAGGCGATTGTCCCGCTCTGCTCTGGGCTGGGACTGCGCTCTCTTCAAGCCCTGGGGGCAATTTTGGATGCCACAGCGTCAGAAAGACCTCAGGCTATTGGAGAAATGTCCAAAGGAGGGACACAGGGATAGCGAAGAGGCTGGAGGGAAAGCCATACAAAGAGTGGCTCAGGGCATTTGGTTCAGCTGCAGAGAGGACACTGAGCTCACACCTCACTTGGGACCTCTCAGCTCCTCCCAAGAGCAGCACAGGGACAGCTTTGCTCTCTGCTCTCTGCGACCAGGGACAGGAGCCAAGGGAATGCCAGGAGCTGTGTCAGGGGACGATTAGGCTGGCTATCAGGGAAAGGTTTTTTTCCTCAGAGGCTGGTCGGGCACTGAATAGGTTCTCCAGGCAATGGGCACAGCCCCAAGGCTGCCAGAGATCCAGAAGCGTTTGGCCAATGCTCTCAGGGATGCAGAGGGTGGGACTGTTGGAGTGTCTGTGCAGGGCCAGGAGTTGGACTTTGACGATCCCTAGGGGTCCCTTCCGACTCAGGAAACTCTTACCATTTTCCCCTCTTTCCTCTCCTTGCACAATGCTCTCAGCTTACTCCATGCTCCGCATGGAGCATGCTCCACTTCTGAAACCTCCGCTACTTCTTTCCAGTTCAAGCACAGTTCTACTGGTTACAATCCAAAGATAGACAGATTGAAAAACAACCAAAAAGAAACACCTGTTTGGAATGTCGTGGTCTTATCTGCATCTTGAACTATGAAGTCGATTGTGCCTTGCAAGTTCTAAAAGCAAAACAACAACAACAAAAAACACCCACCACACCGTTTTAACATAGGGATTTGCCTTCTTCTAAGAAATCCATATCCCTTCTCAAAATGGATCTATTTCAGGAAGAGATCATCTTGAATAGATCACTTACTATCTAAAGAACCTGGAACACTCAAATCCGTAATGATAAGCCTGTTACCTTGTCGTTTTCTGTTCCAAAGGCAAATGCATTTGCTCAAGTGCCGTTTGTAACAAGGACAGAGCTCAAAGTGTGGCTCTGAGAAATGTTTTGGTTTCCCTCTCCTATCTCCATCAAAAGCACTTTCTTCAATGGCTGAAACAATACTTGATACAGTCTGAATTTTAAAGGTCATGAAAATTTTCTCCAAAGTGAAAAATTAATATAGCAGTCAGGTTTGAAACCAACGGGAATTTTTGTTTTACCTGTTTGAAGATTCCCTTCACACTAAAATGCTGGCTGATGGATACCTAGAAGAAATCAATTCCCACAAAATGCTTCTGGGTAAGCCATTACGTCATCCATTACAATTTGCTTCAGTGTCCCGGTCCTGTCCAATTGAAGGTCCCTGTTTAAGAGACTCAAGTGCGGAGAGAAATAAAATTAAATATGACTACAGTGCCTTTAAATCTAAATCGAACTTCCTGATCAATCTCATAAAACCTTTAGGCTAAATGTTGCCATTGATCTGTTTCTACTGAACACAATCACGTCCTGGCTTGTTAGAGATTAGTTTGTTACAAAGAAAGAAACGCAGAGAAGTTAAAATATTTCCAAAGAAGCATTTGACATCCTTCCTTTTGGATGGGGAACCACACCAACACTGCTTACATAAGAGATCAAATGACTGTCTTCCATGTTAGTTCTGCACTGTGCTCAGCGGAGCCTTTCTGGTTTATTTGCCTTTGACTTGGACATAAAGCTGAGTCTTGATTCAAGAAAAATCAATATTCACACTTGTTTTCATTTACACGGACATTGGCTTGGTCTCCTAAACAAAGAGAATGATGGGGAATTTTTGTACCAGTTCAGATAGGTAACATTCTCTTTCCGCAACCTGGCATTGTATTTTCACTTGGTCTGTTACCTCTGGCTTTGTTTTAACGGCTCAAATTATTAGGAAGAGTATCAAACCTCCAGCTCTAACCACAGTCCCACTGCGAGGTGTGTGAAGGTATGTGCATCTGCCCCTCAGGTCCACACTGCTCTTCTAATGTGCCTCTGATCGAGCAGGTAGGAAAGACCTCCTGGGTGTGTGAACAGTGCTGCTTCCTCTACGGCTTCAGAGCTGCTGCTAAGATCTTCAGGAAGGAGAGCGGTATTGTACCCATTTTTAGATGGTTTTTAAAGTTGCCGGTGCTTGGCTGTCTTAAACGTCTGAGTTCCTAGAACTTTGAATGAGATCAAATCTATGAGTGAAGAGATGATGGTGCAGACCAACTTCTGATTCCGGTGATCCAAGAATCTGCACTACTACTTTTACCTTCTGAATAAGGCATGGATGTGATGGTATGCACAGTAATACTGATGTGCTATGGTTTTTGAATGATAGCAGTCTTCCTTTGTCCCATTCCTAAACCGTGGGCATTATTTGCCTTAACCTTGTTCAGTAGGGACATTATTCTATATTCTTACATGAAGTGAAAAGCACTCTTTTTCCATACCTTCACACAACAGCATTAAAACAAGGCCTAAGTAGTACAACCAATGTTCAAAGATGCTCTACCTTTTAAGTTTACAAAACATACCAAATTCATACCTTGTTCTAAGTTGATCTCAAGAAGAAAGGGTGTTCTCCAAATACTCCTTCAGCTCTTCCTCACAGCTCACCGTTTGCCTTTTTTCTAAGATTGTATCCAGATCACTTTCATCATCTAAGGCCACATAAAAAAGCTAGTAAAAATGGTTTCGTAGATACTAAAATCTCCCCAGCTCTTTAGGATTCAAGGAAGTTAATTATGCACATATCTTCTACACCCAGAAGAGAAAGCTACCTCAGCAAAACTCATCGCCTATGAAAATCTTCCTAGATAATGAACACCTCTGACACTGCCACCCCAAGTTGGTGTTCTGAAACAATGAGAACCTCACATCCAATCAGACTCTAGACCTGCACAAGATCTCGTCATAGCAACTTGCAGCCACTTTCTACAGAAAGCAGCAGTGATCTCTATCGCTGTTGCCATACCAACAATAAGACAGGACTGTCCATTCAGCGTGAATCAAGCAGTTAGCAAAAATGCACCTGACAGAATGAAACTGAAGAGGAGAAATTCCCATCTAAAAGTCAAAGATTACATTTTTAATTTTATAGCAGGTATTTTGAATTTCAGAGGGCTCTTTGCATTAAGAAGTCCTGTCTTTATAGCACACCCTTGTTTTTATGTTTCTACCTGGATTATGGCCATTTAGCCGTCTCCTTCAAATCACTCCAAAGAAAAACATTCAAGTGAACAAGTTCTTTCTAAACTGCTGGAAGGTGAAATGAATGAGTAAGAGGATATGTAACATGATAAAAGGCTGCCTGGAATTTTACGACTGGTATCCAACATGGCGTCTTCTATCTGGAGAGTAAAAAAAAATCAGTCTCCAAGTAAACTGGTAAGAATGCGGATTCTCAAAACTTCTGTTTATTCTGGCACCATAAAGCACCAAATCACATTCTATCATTTATCCCTTTAGAAACAACTGCCCGACTTTTTTTATGTATAGAAAAGATTGGAAGACATTTGGGAGATCATTTCCAGCTCTTCCTGAAGTTTGATCTTAAGCAGACTGGGCCATACGTCATTCATCGCTATCCTATGTATTTCAGATAGAAATGATCATAAAAATACAATCTATTTCTATTACAAATAATAAACACAAGAATTATGAACACTTCCACATGAAACTCTTCCACACCAAACTGTTTCTCTGGAGTGTTTTGTCACACTATGGACCTCTTTCTAAGGTGACATCAATAGCCTACCACGCAGAAGGCATTGCAGGTGGGAGCACAGGAAGAACAGACTCATCCCAAGGAGTGATGAAGATATATGTCATCAAATAAAAGAAACGTACATCCACGTGCTCCACTTCTTCTTCAAACCTACATTTTCGTTTCTCAGTCATCTGAAGCATGTTGGAGTGCACAACTTCAGCATCTTCTGCTGTGCAAATGTTCACATCCAACAGGGTCATCTGAAGGAAAAGAAGAACAAATTATTGACATGCACAGAAGAAATACTGTGTGGCTTTCAGAGAGCCTGGCTAAACGTAGTGTTTCTTTTCTTGTGATGGACAGAGATAGATTCAGCCTCCTACATGCCATATTAGATTACTAAACAATACCATCTGGTTGGACACAAAGGGAGAAATTGAGGCAGAGGTGGAATTTCTTTCCCAAGATAAGACAGATTTAGCACAAGGGCTGAGGCTCCTTGCATCTTCCACATTCATGTAGGACAGCACTCCCTTCATTACTGGCATTTGTTACGGCTTTTTCCACATTTCAAGCACAAATACCAACTACTACTGTGAAACCAAACGGATGGCTTACTTTTTGAACAGAGTAAGGCGGAGGTTAAAAAGGAATTCCACTTGTTATCTCAGTGTCTGGTGCATCCTCAGACACACTTTACTCTAATGACACATTGGACCACGGCTATCACAGCCAAAAGCTGTGGCACTCAACTTGCACATCTGCCCTTTCTCCTGACATTTGCCCTCAACCAGCTCATACTGGATGCTCATTTTCTCTACGCACTCCACATTAGGGCTGTCTGAATGATACAGAACAGACCACAGTCAAAATTCCCATCTTTCACAGTGCAGTGTGACATGGAAACATGACAGAGGCCATGTGCTGAATCTCAGCACACGGAACAGATGCCAGCAGTGCCTACAGACACCAGACATTACCAGCCAAAGAAATCAAGACATTTTCATACACAGCTGTTTATCATTATGCTTCAAAGTAGCAAGGTACTTAACAATCGCTACCACCTTCTTTGCTACCATACAGGCTACAAACATCCCAACTGGATGTGCTCTGGAGCAAGAGAAGGCAGACACAGAGCGGGAAGGCATGCTGCAAGGACACAGAGAAAGGAAGTATCTCCAATACTTCCCCTCTTCTTCTCATACTTCCCCTCTTCTTCTCCAAGAGTTAAAAAGGAGTATTTTTGTATGATTGAGAAGGGATCCACGTCAAAATTAACTTTTGATTTCCCCCAGATTCATTCTAACCGAGCCAGTTCCTGCTAGATCTCCCCATGCACAGGTGTTTGTACTGGCCAAAGGAAAGCCATGACACAGGCAGCTTCTTTGGCTCTTACTGCCACCTCCAAGCAACTGAGAAGGTATGTGGCAACACACGGAACAAAGAATAGAGCAAACATGCACTCTCAAAGCAACCGTCTGCCTCATCGTTGCCCAGGAGAAAAGAAAATATTGCTTGAATTCCAGACTGTTCTTAGGATTTCCCGACCTACCTAGACTTTTGTTTCAATTCTCCAGAGTTCTGCACCATTCGTTTCCATCAGATTTAGCACGTGTTGGAGGCAACAGGGTGCTATCAAAGCAGGAAACAAGAGTCAGGTATCCTAAAATACAAACCAGTCAGTACTTCAAATATAAAATTATGAATCCGAATATCCATACTGCTGGGCTTTCTTTTATTTACAGCCATCTTGGCAATGAAAATAAACCTGAGATTGTTGTTGTTCAAGGCCAACTGTTTACTGCCCGATAAGGAACTAACTGTCATCTACCTGGTTCCTACATCCACCGTAAAAAACCTCCCTGTAAAGATCGTAATGCATTGCACCCACACCAATGTGTCTTGTGTTCAGGATGGATATTCAAACGTAGCAACGTTAGATTTCTATCCAGACTCCTCTCTTCATTTATTCCCCAAATAAAATCCCACGCCATGGAGAAAAAAATGCCTTGACAAAAACACCAAGTTCTAGCTCTCCACCCCTCTTTGCCCATTTCTGCTATGTTTCGAGATTTACTTCTGCATTCCTCCATTTTTAGAGCCTGATCGCCACCTATTAAGTGTAGCTGGGGCACTGAAAATCAAGAATGCATTTTTTCCATTCAAAAGAGCTGTACAGAAATAGATGTAGACACTGCCTTACTGCTGCATTTAGCAATCACACATTGACAGGAAGCAAAGTGCATTTTGTAGCCAAGTCCTTCATTAACTCCAGCAACAATTGTTTTCCTTTATGCTATACCCTCTTTTGCCATACCCGATATATTGCAAAACCTTCAGTCTCTCTTCACTGAGTACCATCTGCTCCTTTGTCAACTTTTCCATTTCCATATTCACAGTTGGGGGATTCTGTATTTCTTCACTTGCCATAAATTCTCTGCAGGATGGAAAGTAGATATGTAGAATGGAATCACATGATATATGTGATATCATACGTGGTATCACGTAGAAAGAAAAAATGATCAAGTATTACTTTGATAGAAACCAAAAGTGAACACTAGCCTCTTGGTGTTGCTCATTGTCCAAAAGAACACTGCCAAATTTCTGACCTGAAACTCTGAACTCCACACTACTTTTGCATGAGCTTCCAGTCCCTTGCCATTTCAGTTGATGCCATTTTTCTTTCTCAAGCTCTGATTTCATTCGATTCAAGAGTAGGTTGGCAGTTGCCCTCTCATTATCCAGCAGTGCTCTGTTTATATTCTGTGTATTAAAAAACAAAACCAGAAGTAGAAGCAGCATACAACATGCAAGAACAAACCAAAAATTGTCTCTTCTACAGAAAATGAGGGGAGAAAAGAACACAAATGATAACCAATACCCTGCCAAGTAGAAATTTCTTCTATATTTCTGTCCTAGGGTGATGTTATGGTGTTTCTATCTCCAATCGTGTGTCCTGATTATGTTTGGTATTATGTCCTGTGCTTCCAGGACTGAGTCTGAGAGTGAAGCTTTGTTTTGTCTTATTATCAGCCGGCTCACCTCCCCCATGGTCTATGTTTAGGAGAGGTTTTAGCTCGGCTTGCTTGCTTGCTTGCCTGCTTGCTTGCTTGCTTGCTTGCTTGCTTGCCTGCTTGCTTGCTTGCTTGCTTGCTTGCTTGCTTGCCTGCTTGCTCGCTTCTGCCTTTTTCTTTCCTTCGCTTTGCCCTTGCTTTTGCTTATTAGTTAGTTCAGCTAGGCAGTCCAACTTTTTCCCTGGACTGTTTTCTCTTCCACCCCGTCCCCTCCCTCTCCTGGATACCATCTGAACGGACGGGGACCTGGAAACCCCAAGAAACACCGGGAGGCTACACTTTGTCACCTGCAGCAGTCATCCCCAGCGCCAGAGACTGATAACTGAGCGACCACTCGCCAGAGAGACTGAGTTTGTCATCCCTTCAGAACGGTGAAAGAGTTTTTTTTGTCAGCTGGTGTTGTCTTTTTTCCCTGTGCTGGGGAGTGTCTTGCTTGTTAAATAAACAGGTTTTTTCTCCCACTCTTCTCCGAGGAAATTCTTCCCGAACCCGGTGGGGTGGGGGGGGAGGAGTCGTGGGGTTTGCTGTCTGGGGGCTCCTTCTGGAGGTTTTCCCCCAAATTTGCCCAAAACCAGGACAAATAAATTGGCGCCCAACGTGGGGCTCGAGAAAGCAGGAAATTGCTCATGCAGTAGCCCTTGGCCCAGTCAGGACGGGACCAGATGTGAAGAACGTGCTCTACTCTGCAGCCGGGAACCATGGTCTGTCCTGGAGCCTGTGGCAGAAGGTGCCTGGTGAGACTCGAGGCCGACCATTAGGATTTTGGAGTCGGAGCTACAGAGGGTCTGAAGCTAACTACACCCCAACAGAGAAGGAGATCTTGGCTGCCTACGAAGGGGTCCAAGCAGCCTCAGAGGTGGTTGGCACAGAAGCACAACTCCTTCTGGCACCCCGACTACCAGTGCTGGGGTGGATGTTCAGAGGAAAGGTTCCCTCAACCCACCATGCCACCAGTGCTACATGGAGCAAGTGGATTGCCCTCATTACACAGCGCACCCGGATTGGAAAACTGAATCGCCCTGGGATTTTGGAAGTAATTACAAATTGGCCTGAAGGTGAAAGTTTTGGTGTCACAGATGAGGAACAAGAACCAGTGACACGGGCTGAAGAAGCTCCACCATATAACCAACTGCCAGCAGAGGAAACACGCTATGCTCTATTCACCGACGGTTCCTGTCGCATTGTGGGGATGAATCGGAGGTGGAAAGCAGCCGTATGGAGCCCCACGCGACGGGTAGCAGAGGCCACTGAAGGAGAGGGTGGATCCAGTCAACTTGCTGAACTCAAAGCGGTTCAACTGGCCTTAGACATTGCTGAAAGAGAGAAGTGGCCAAAGCTTTACCTTTATACCGATTCATGGATGGTAGCCAATGCTCTGTGGGGATGGTTGGAGAGATGGAAAGAGGCTAACTGGCAGCGTAGAGGAAAACCAATTTGGGCTGCCGAAGAGTGGAAAGATATCGCTACCCGGTTAGAGAAATTACCTGTGAAGGTTCGCCATGTAGATGCCCATGTTCCCAGAAGTAGGGCTAATGAAGAGCAGAAAAACAATCAGCAGGTAGATCAGGCTGCAAAGATAGGGGTGTCGAAGATAGACCTTGATTGGGAACACAAGGGAGAGTTGTTCCTGGCTCGATGGGCCCATGATGCCTCAGGTCATCAGGGCAGAGATGCCACATATAAGTGGGCACGAGACCGAGGGGTGGATCTAACCATGGACAGTATTTCTCAAGTTATCCATGACTGTGAGACGTGCGCTGCCATCAAGCAAGCCAAGCGGGTGAAGCCCCTCTGGTATGGGGGGCGGTGGTCCAAGTACAAGTATGGAGAGGCCTGGCAGATTGACTACATCACACTGCCTCAAACCCGCCAGGGCAAGCGCTATGTACTGACCATGGTGGAAGCCACCACTGGATGGTTGGAGACCTACCCTGTGTCTCACGCTACAGCCCGTAACACCATCCTGGGCCTGGAAAAGCAGGTCCTTTGGAGGCATGGCACCCCTGAGAGGATTGAGTCAGACAATGGGACTCATTTCAAGAATAGCCTTATCAACACTTGGGCTAGGGAACATGGCATTGAGTGGGTGTACCATATCCCCTACCATGCACCAGCTGCAGGGAAGGTGGAAAGGTACAATGGACTGTTAAAAACCACCTTGAGAGCATTGGGTGGGGGATCATTCAAAAACTGGGAGCAGCATTTAGCAAAGGCCACTTGGTTAGTTAACACCCGGGGTTCCACCAACCGAGCGGGCCCTGCCCAGTCTAAGTCCCTGAATATAGTAGATGGAGACAAAGTCCCAGTAGCACATATCAGAGGTTTGTTGGGGAAGGCAGTTTGGATCAATTCTGCCCCGAGTACAGACAAACCCATTCGTGGGATTGTCTTTGCTCAAGGACCAGGTTGTACATGGTGGGTAATGCAGAGAGATGGAACAACACGATGTGTGCCTCAGGGAGATCTGATTGTGGGGTGAGGCAGCATGAGACAGAAGGAAATATGTAAGTGTCAAAGGTCTGAGCAAGTGAGATAGAAGGAAATGTGTAAGTGTCGAAGGTTTGAGCAAGTGAGATGGAAGAAAATGTGTCCGAATAAGTGAAAGATGGAAATTTCTACTTGCTGAAGTTTTTACATGCTGTTTAGTATGTTCACGATATGGAGATAAGGGGTGGAATGTCCTAGGGTGATGTTATGGTGTTTCTATCTCCAATCGTGTGTCCTGATTATGTTTGGTATTATGTCCTGTGCTTCCAGGACTGAGTCTGAGAGTGAAGCTTTGTTTTGTCTTATTATCAGCCGGCTCACCTCCCCCATGGTCTGTGTTTAGGAGAGGTTTTAGCTCGGCTTGCTTGCTTGCTTGCCTGCTTGCTTGCTTGCTTGCTTGCTTGCTTGCCTGCTTGCTCGCTTCTGCCTTTTTCTTTCCTTCGCTTTGCCCTTGCTTTTGCTTATTAGTTAGTTCAGCTAGGCAGTCCAACTTTTTCCCTGGACTGTTTTCTCTTCCACCCCGTCCCCTCCCTCTCCTGGATACCATCTGAACGGACGGGGACCTGGAAACCCCAAGAAACACCGGGAGGCTACACTTTGTCACCTGCAGCAGTCATCCCCAGCGCCAGAGACTGATAACTGAGCGACCACTCGCCAGAGAGACTGAGTTTGTCATCCCTTCAGAACGGTGAAAGAGTTTTTTTTGTCAGCTGGTGTTGTCTTTTTTCCCTGTGCTGGGGAGTGTCTTGCTTGTTAAATAAACAGGTTTTTTCTCCCACTCTTCTCCGAGGAAATTCTTCCCGAACCCGGTGGGGTGGGGGGGGAGGAGTCGTGGGGTTTGCTGTCTGGGGGCTCCTTCTGGAGGTTTTCCCCCAAATTTGCCCAAAACCAGGACAATTTCAGTGACTGATAGGCAGAAAAAATGAATTTCATCTGGGAAAAGAAAGACATTCTAGGAATATTCAGACTGCTATCTTGCCCCAGGTAAAACATTTACCATGGCCTTAGCGTTAATGAGCTTGTGAACATCAGCTGCCAAGAGGAAGGACATTTCCTCCAGTTTCACACAATACTTGGTCAGTACATCTGCTATCTGTGCAATCAAAGAATACAGAAAAGCAACAACAATGAAAAGTAGAACTCAAATATCAATTTCCCAAGTTAAAATCTACATGAACAAGACAATTTTTCCATTCAAGTGAATTCGATTTAATTAATTCATTAACTACATAAGTAGCATTCTCACGTTCAAGAACAGAATTCAAAGAATCAACGTTGCTTCTTCTGAGACATTGAAGCCTGAGTAGATCCCAACTTCAAATCTAGTAGGACGCCATGAAAGCAATACCTGCTACATTTAGTACATATAAACTACAAAGAACATCTAGAACAGCTCTAAAAGATGAACAAACCCATGAACTTTGAAGGAGACGCTAGCAAGAAATGTGGAAATAGGCTTTATCTGCCCAGTGCTTTTCCCAAAAGCACGGGCACTCCTTGGCGTCAGTGAGAGTCTCTGTCTCATTACTCAGCAGCTGGCTTAGGCTAAAAAAGGATGCATGCAATCACTTCATTCCTGTTCATGACATAAACTTACTGCATCATCATGGAAGCCATTTACTTGGAAATATAGCCTAAAAAATAGGTGTCAGACTGGGTACATATCTAGATTGCTATGAGCAAAACCAATTTCTTTTTAACAGGAAAGCCATACAATATGCCTGCCATGGCAAATATTAGTCTACTAGCCCTGCACTTCAACGGGTAGTAAGCAGTTCATGACACCAAGTTTACGTTTGGCAAGGAGACAGTCTATTTATTACAAGCCCCTAGTTCTAGAACCAAGAATTCAGGAGTTGCTCATTCCCAATGAAAATCTGTCCATTTCATACCTTTGGGGTTTTATGCTTCTGTTCTTTACCTGTCTTGAGTGTGGCTTTCTTGTGAAGTCACTGATGGGTGTTTTTCCAACACATTTCTGCTGATTACACGGTAATTGCATGGCATCAGCAGACATCTCTGAATGTCTCTTGAAAGTATGCTTTTTACTCTTCCTAGAGGACCTTGTCTTCTTCTTTCCTTCACCCAAAAGGTGGGCTAAGTGAGCCTTCAAAGAACCATCATCTCAACAATTAGAATTCTTTCAAACCTACTGAATGGAGAACAGCGACAAAAAAATTTTTAAAAGACTAGTACGTGAAAGACAGCAGAAGAGAAAGGTAAAATAATGAATCCTACATGCCACGTGCATAACTCTCTTCATTCAAGGCTATTTTCAAAATGAGAAAAAAAAAAAAAAAAGATCATCTTTTCCTCAGAGAGGAAAAGTGGAGTAACTGGATTGTGTTGCCTTGCCTACAGTTACCAGAAAAGTCAACAGCAGAGTTGAAAACTCCTGAAGCTGGCTAACTACGCCTCTAAATGTTTTACTACTGTGTTATGATTCTGTCTTCAGTTAATAGAACCCGATATACAACAAAGAGATGGGAGCACATGGAGATGCATTGGAGAGCCTACGCTGGAGGTAACACATTCATTTTTTACTCAAACAAATCCAAATTAGAAATGTTGAAAATGACCTGGGGCCATTTCAACAGCCAGGAAACTAACACAACCAACCTTTGGCTTTTATTCAATCCTTTGCTTGTTTTACCTGGACCTTGAAGATCTGTCTGCAGCCTTCCTCTCTGCAAATATATCACACTCGTCCTATTAAGAACCCATGGCTCATCACAGCTGCTTCGCCACGCCTGCTTCCAGAAGAACTGGCAACTACAAGCTGGGAGCCAAGAGATACAACACTTCACTTGGAAAAGGGCCTTCCATGAATCCTAGAATCCCAGAATGGTTTGGACTGGAAGCGACCTTAGAGACAGATTCTCTTCTTCCCACATCCTGACATGGGCAGGGACACTTTTCCACTAGTCCAGGTTGCTCCATGTCCACTCCAGCCTGGCCCTGGACTCTTCCTGCCATGGGGCTCCTACACAGCCTCTTTGAGCAACATGTGCCAGGCCTCAGCACCCACACAAGGAAGAATTCCTTTCCAATATCCCATCTACCCCAGCCCTCTGGCAGTTTGAAGCTATTCCCCCTTGTCCTGCGAGTCCAGAACCTTTTCCAAAGTCCCTCCCCAGCTATCTTGGAGCCCCAGCAGGCACTGCAAGGGGCTCGAAGGTCTCCCTGGAGCCTTCTGTTCTCCAGATTGGACACCCTCAGCTCTCCCAGTCTGTCCTAGAGCAAAGAAGCTCCACCTTTCAAAGCACCTTAGAAGCCTCCTACCGGCCAAACTCGATGGCAACGCTGGCCTTCCGGGCCCTACGGATATCGCTTCCGGTGTCGCTCGGGGTCACTCCCGACTCTCTCCCCGCCCCCCATGGGGCCCTCAGGCGATGCCGCTCCGACGCAGCTCCTGCCGCTGTCAGACCAGCGGGGGGGCGGGGGGCCAGCCCAGCCTCATCCACAATCCACACTGTCCTCGGCTGCTGCTGCGGGCTCATGGCGGCCCACACACCCGGAAGCAGAGCTCCGAACACAGAGGATCATAGCCCCACATTTGTGTTCGTCTCTGCACAAGGCAGGGCAGACTTGCCATGCCCGGACTTTTCAGTTCAGCACGAAAATGAGAATAAACCTGCGCCATGGGAGAGGAAACCTCTAAAGACTCCCTCATACGTGGTCGCTCAACTTAACGCCTAGGCATTTGCCATTCTTAAGGCTACACTAAAGCCCTTTTTACCTTGCAGGTAAGAAATGCCATTGTTCTGGTGTGCAGCTAAAGGCGCAGCACAGGCAGGCCAGGGCAAAAGCTGGGGCAGTGCCCGTCTTCACTTCTTCACTGTGCTGTACTCCATGCAGCTAGAGCGAAGCAAGAAGGACGCGAGGAAGAAGAAGGAGTTCTTAAAGTAGCCCCCTGTCAGCAGCCCTGAAAGGCCACATAACACACGGCGTCTCGCTGCCCTCCGTTCTACATACTCGCGGCTCCCTTTGCCGACTCGCAAAAGTTGCTACCAGAGCAGAGGCGGCCAGATAAAAGAGGCAGTGTCTAGGTTCACCTTCTTCTTACTGCACGTAAGCCACGTCCAGCTCCTCGCTGCACTCTGGATTTCCCTTCTCCGCGGCACTTAGCGTGGTGCTGTGTGTGTGCAACTCGGCGCCTAGAAGTGACCGCCAATGCTTTCAGAGCGGGCTGCAAGGGAACCAAGGAGCAGCACAAGCAGCAGTGCTTCAGCTTGCTCCTTCCGACTGCTAAGGGCACTTGGGAAGGCAAGCGAGAGTCAACCACCTTCCTCTCCTAGTAGCCTCTAACGTGGTGCACACAAGCACGGCGCTTTTGCCGCTTCGTTCACCGCCCTCGCCCACGACTTGCTCCGCTTTCACTTGCCGGCGGCCAGAAGCCGCTGCAGGGGCGCCACATACCCAGCAGTGTGCCGGCAGCCAAGAGCTCGAGAACGCTTCTTCTGCCCAAGCCAGCCTAGGGCGTGCACCTTTGTTCTCAGAGCTCCGTGTAACAGTCTGCCTCTCTTGCAGTTCGAATGGAAAACGAAAGCTTTTCGCCTACGCCCTTCACAGAGATCCGTTGCCAGGACGAGAATGTCTTGTGGCTGGGGCTCGCCCCCGCCGCCAGGAAGCTGCTCTTAGCACCGCGTTGCAGGGACACGTCTCGCTTCTTGACTGCGTGCTTAGCGCTCTCCGAATTCGCTGCTAGCTCCGCGGTCCTTCTCAGCTGCAAGTAGCTGCGCTCGCAGTACGTAGAGCTTCGCAAGGACCGAAGACCCGGAGGGACGTATCGCACACGACAATGTGCCAGGACAGAGACGTGTTCTACATTGTCCCTTCTCGTCATCCAGTTTGTGCCTCTGCTGCTTCTGCTGTTAGGAATCGCTCCTTGAAAGACGAGCGAGAGCGTCTTTCTGGGTGCATTGCACTGAGTGAGTGCTCGCTAGGGACTTTGCACTCGGAGCCAAGGCAACAGGGCGTGCTTGTCCGCAGAACTGAGAGCACGCTGTTGGGCAGAGCTGAAACTGACCGCTGCAGTTCAGCTCTCTCCGGACGGCAGACGCCGAAGAACGAAGCCGCTTGCGAGCGGCGCAGTGCAGCGAAGAGCACACGAGCAGCCAAAGAGCTCCTTCACAATCGCTTTCACTTCTCAGTGCTCTTGCTGCTTGGAAAAGCAGCACACAGCCGTTGCACGCCAGGGCAAAAGCTGGGGCAGTGCCCGTCCTCACGCCTTCGCTGTGCTGTACTCCATGCAGCTAAAGCGAAGCCAGATGGACGCGAGGAAGAAGGACAAGGTGCTCTTAAAGTAGCCCCCTGGCAGCAGCCCAGAAAGGGCGCATAACACTCGGCGTCTAGCTGCCCTCCGTTCTACATACTCGCGGCTCCCTTTGCCGACTTGCAAAAGTTGCTACCAGAGCAGAGGCGGCCAGATTGAAGAGGCAGTGTCTAGGGTCACCTTTTCCTTACTGAACGTAAGCCACGTCCAGCTCCTCGCTGCACTCTGGATTTCCCTTCTCCGCGGCACTTAGCGTGGTGCTGTGTGTGTGCAACTCGGCGCCTAGAAGTGACCGCCAATGCTTTCAGAGCGGGCTGCAAGGGAACCAAGGAGCAGCACAAGCAGCAGTGCTTCAGCTTGCTCCTTCCGACTGCTAAGGGCACTTGGGAAGGCAAGCGAGAGTCAACCACCTTCCTCTCCTAGTAGCCTCTAACGTGGTGAACACAAGCACGGCACATAGCCGCTTCGTTCACCGCCCTCGCCCTCGCCTACGCCTGGCTCCGGTTTCACTTGCCGGCGGCCAGAAGCCGCTGCAGGGGCGCCACATACCCAGCAGTGTGCCGGCAGCCAAGAGTTCGAGAACGCTTCTTCTGCCCAAGCCAGCCTAGGGCGTGCACCTTTGTTCTCAGAGCTCCGTGTAACAGTCTGCCTCTCTCGCAGTTCGAACGGAAAACGAAAGCTTTTCGCCTACGCCCTTCACAGAGATCCGTTGCCAGGACGAGAATGTCTTGTGGCCGGGGCTCGCCCCCGCCGCCAGGAAGCTGCTCTTAGCACCGCGTTGCAGGGACACGTCTCGCTTCTTGACTTCGTGCTTAGCGCTCTCCGAATTCGCTGCTAGCTCCTCGGTCCTTCTCAGCTGCAAGTAGCTGCGCTCGCAGTACATAGAGCTTCGCAAGGACCGAAGACCCGGAGGGACATATCGCACACGACAATGTGCCAGGACAGAGACGTGTTCTACATTGTCCCTTCTCGTCATCCAGTTTGTGCCTCTGCTGCTTCTGCTGTTAGGAATCGCTCCTTGAAAGACGAGCGAGAGCGTCTTTCTGGGTGCATTGCACTGAGTGAGTGCTCGCTAGGGACTTTGCACTCGAAGCCAAGGCAACAGGGCGTGCTTGTCCGCAGAACTGAGAGCGCGCTGTTGGGCAGAGCTGAAACTGACCGCTGCAGTTCAGCTCTCTCCGGACGGCAGACGCCGAAGAACGAAGCCGCTTGCGAGCGGCGCAGTGCAGCGAAGAGCACACGAGCAGCCAAAGAGCTCCTTCACAATCGCTTTCACTTCTCAGTGCTCTTGCTGCTTGGAAAAGCAGCACACAGCCGTTGCACGCCAGGGCAAAAGCTGGGGCAGTGCCCGTCTTCACTCCTTCGCTGTGCTGTACTCCTTGCAGCTAAAGCGAAGCCAGGTGGACGCGAGGAAGAAGGACAAGGCGCTCTTAAAGTAGCCCCTTGTCAGCAGCCCTGAAAGGGCGCATAACACACGGCGTCTAGCTGCCCTCCGTTCTACATACTCGCGGCTCCCTTTGCCGACTCGCAAAAGTTGCTACCAGAGCAGAGGCGGCCAGATTGAAGAGGCAGTGCTTAAGTTCACCTTTTCCTTACTGAACGTAAGCCACGTCCAGCTCCTCGCTGCACTCTGGATTTCCCTTCTCCGCGGCACTTAGCGTGGTGCTGTGTGTGTGCAACTCGGCGCCTAGAAGTGACCGCCAATGCTTTCAGAGCGGGCTGCAAGGGAACCAAGGAGCAGCACAAGCAGCAGTGCTTCAGCTTGCTCCTTCCGACTGCTAAGGGCACTTGGGAAGGCAAGCGAGAGTCAACCACCTTCCTCTCCTAGTAGCCTCTAACGTGGTGCACACAAGCACGGCGCTTTTGCAGCTTCGTTCACCGCCCTCGCCCACGCCTTGCTCCGCTTTCACTTGCCGGCGGCCAGAAGCCGCTGCAGGGGCGCCAAATACCCAGCAGTGTGCCGGCAGCCAAGAGCTCGAGAACGCTTCTTCTGCCCAAGCCAGCCTAGGGCGTGCACCTTTGTTCTCAGAGCTCCGTGTAACAGTCTGCCTCTCTCGCAGTTCGAATGGAAAACGAAAGCTTTTCGCCTACGCCCTTCACAGAGATCCGTTGCCAGGACGAGAATGTCTTGTGGCCGGGGCTCGCCCCCGCCGCCAGGAAGCTGCTCTTAGCACCGCGTTGCAGGGACACGTCTCGCTTCTTGACTTCGTGCTTAGCGCTCTCCGAATTCGCTGCTAGCTCCTCGGTCCTTCTCAGCTGCAAGTAGCTGCGCTCGCAGTACATAGAGCTTCGCAAGGACCGAAGACCCGGAGGGACATATCGCACACGACAATGTGCCAGGACAGAGACGTGTTCTACATTGTCCCTTCTCATCATCCAGTTTGTGCCTCTGCTGCTTGTGCTGTTAGGAATCGCTCCTTGAAAGACGAGCGAGAGCGTCTTTCTGGGTGCATTGCACTGAGTGAGTGCTCGCTAGGGACTTTGCACTCGGAGCCAAGGCAACAGGGCGTGCTTGTCCGCAGAACTGAGAGCACGCTGTTGGGCAGAGCTGAAACTGACCGCTGCAGTTCAGCTCTCTCCGGACGGCAGACGCCGAAGAACGAAGCCGCTTGCGAGCGGCGCAGTGCAGCGAAGAGCACACGAGCAGCCAAAGAGCTCCTTCACAATCGCTTTCACTTCTCAGTGCTCTTGCTGCTTGGAAAAGCAGCACACAGCCGTTGCACGCCAGGGCAAAAGCTGGGGCAGTGCCCGTCTTCACTCCTTCGCTGTGCTGTACTCCATGCAGCTAGAGCGAAGCGAGAAGGACGAGAGGAAGTAGAATGCCTTCTTAAAGTAGCCTACTGGCAGAGGCCTGAAAGGGCGCATAACACACGGCGTCTCGCTGCCCTCCGTTCTACATACTCGCGGCTCCCTTTGCCGACTCGCAAAAGTTGCAACCAGAGCAGAGACGGCCAGATTGAAGAGGCAGTGCCTAGGGTCACCTTCTCCTTACTGCACGTAAGCCACGTCCAGCTCCTCGCTGCACTCTGGATTTCCCTTCTCCGCGGCACTTAGCGTGGTGCTGTGTGTGTGCAACTCGGCGCCTAGAAGTGACCGCCAATGCTTTCAGAGCGGGCTGCAAGGGAACCAAGGAGCAGCACAAGCAGCAGTGCTTCAGCTTACTCCTTCCGACTGCTAAGGGCACTTGGGAAGGCAAGCGAGAGTCAACCACCTTCCTCTCCTAGTAGCCTCTAACGTGGTGCACACAAGCACGGCGCTTTTGCCGCTTCGTTCACCGCCCTCGCCCTCGCCTACGCCTTGCCCCGGTTTCACTTGCCGGCGGCCAGAAGCCGCTGCAGGGGCGCCACATACCCAGCAGTGTGCCGGCAGCCAAGAGCTCGAGAACGCTTCTTCTGCCCCAAGCCAGCCTAGGGCGTGCACCTTTGTTCTCAGAGCTCCGTGTAACAGTCTGCCTCTCTCGCAGTTCGAATGGAAAACGAAAGCTTTTCCCCTACGCCCTTCACAGAGATCCGTTGCCAGGACGAGAATGTCTTGTGGCCGGGGCTCGCCCCCGCCGCCAGGAAGCTGCTCTTAGCACCGCGTTGCAGGGACACGTCTCGCTTCTTGACTTCGTGCTTAGCGCTCTCCGAATTCGCTGCTAGCTCCGCGGTCCTTCTCAGCTGCAAGTAGCTGCGCTCGCAGTACATAGAGCTTCGCAAGGACCGAAGACCCGGAGGGACATATCGCACACGACAATGTGCCAGGACAGAGACTTGTTCTTCATTGTCCCTTCTCGTCATCCAGTTTGTGCCTCTGCTGCTTCTGCTGTTAGGAATCGCTCCTTGAAAGACGAGCGAGAGCGTCTTTCTGGGTGCATTGCACTGAGTGAGTGCTCGCTAGGGACTTTGCACTCGGAGCCAAGGCAACAGGGCGTGCTTGTCCGCAGAACTGAGAGCACGCTGTTGGGCAGAGCTGAAACTGACCGCTGCAGTTCAGCTCTCTCCGGACGGCAGACGCCGAAGAACGAAGCCGCTTGCGAGCGGCGCAGTGCAGCGAAGAGCACACGAGCAGCCAAAGAGCTCCTTCACAATCGCTTTCACTTCTCAGTGCTCTTGCTGCTTGGAAAAGCAGCACACAGCCGTTGCACGCCAGGGCAAAAGCTGGGGCAGTGCCCGTCTTCACTCCTTCGCTGTGCTGTACTCCATGCAGCTAGAGCGAAGCGAGAAGGAGGCGAGGACGAAGAAGGCGTTCTTAAAGTAGCCCCTTGTCAGCAGCCCTGAAAGGGCGCATAACACACGGCGTCTCGCTGCCCTCCGTTCTACATACTCGCGGCTCCCTTTGCCGACTTGCAAAAGTTGCTACCAGAGCAGAGGCGGCCAGATTGAAGAGGCAGTGTCTAAGTTCACCTTTTCCTTACCGCACGTAAGCCACGTCCAGCTCCTCGCTGCACTCTGGATTTCCCTTCTCCGCGGCACTTAGCGTGGTGCTGTGTGTGTGCAACTCGGCGCCTAGAAGTGACCGCCAATGCTTTCAGAGCGGGCTGCAAGGGAACCAAGGAGCAGCACAAGCAGCAGTGCTTCAGCTTGCTCCTTCCGACTGCTAAGGGCACTTGGGAAGGCAAGCGAGAGTCAACCACCTTCCTCTCCTAGTAGCCTCTAACGTGGTGCACACAAGCACGGCACTTAGCCGCTTCGTTCACCGCCCTCGCCCACGCCTGGCTCCGCTTTCACTTGCCGGCGGCCAGAAGCCGCCGCAGGGGCGCCACATACCCAGCAGTGTGCCGGCAGCCAAGCGCTCGAGAACGCTGCTTCTGCCCAAGCCCGCCTAGGGCGTGCACCTTTGTTCTCAGAGCTCCGTGTAACAGTCTGCCTTTCTCGCAGTTCGAATGGAAATCGAAAGCTTTTCGCCTACGCCCTTCACAGAGATCTGTTGCTAGGACGAGAATGTCTTGTGGCCGGAGCTCGCCCCCGCCGCGAGGAAGCTGCTCTTAGCACCGCGTTGCAGGGACACGTCTCGCTTCTTGACTTCGTGCTTAGCGCTCTCCGAATTCGCTGCTAGCTCCGCGGTCCTTCTCAGCTTCAAGTAGCTGCGCTCGCAGTACATAGAGCTTCGCAAGGACCGAAGACCCGGAGGGACGTATCGCACACGACAATGTGCCAGGACAGAGACGTGTTCTACATTGTCCCTTCTCGTCATCCAGTTTGTGCCTCTGCTGCTTCTGCTGTTAGGAATCGCTCCTTGAAAGACGAGCGAGAGCGTCTTTCTGGGTGCATTGCACTGAGTGAGTGCTCGCTAGGGACTTTGCACTCGGAGCCAAGGCAACAGGGCGTGCTTGTCCGCAGAACTGAGAGCGCGCTGTTGGGCAGAGCTGAAACTGACCGCTGCAGTTCAGCTCTCTCCGGACGGCAGACGCCGAAGAACGAAGCCGCTTGCGAGCGGCGCAGTGCAGCGAAGAGCACACGAGCAGCCAAAGAGCTCCTTCACAATCGCTTTCACTTCTCAGTGCTCTTGCTGCTTGGAAAAGCAGCACACAGCCGTTGCACGCCAGGGCGAAAGCTGGGGCAGTGCCCGTCCTCACTCCTTCGCTGTGCTGTACTCCTTGCAGCTAGAGCGAAGCGAGAAGGACGCGAGGACGAAGAAGGCGTTCTTAAAGTAGCCCCTTGTCAGCAGCCCTGAAAGGGCGCATAACACACGGCGTCTCGCTGCCCTCCGTTCTACATACTCGCGTCTCCCTTTGCCGACTTGCAAAAGTTGCTACCAGAGCAGAGGCGGCCAGATTGAAGAGGCTGTGCTTAGGTTCACCTTCTCCTTACTGCACGTAAGCCACGTCCAGCTCCTCGCTGCACTCTGGATTTCCCTTCTCCGCGGCGCTTAGCGTGGTGCTGTGTGTGTGCAACTCGGCGCCTAGAAGCGACCGCCAATGCTTTCAGAGCGGGCTGCAAGGGAACCAAGGAGCAGCACAAGCAGCAGTGCTTCAGCTTGCTCCTTCCGACTGCTAAGGGCACTTGGGAAGGCAAGCGAGAGTCAACCACCTTCCTCTCCTAGTAGCCTCTAACGTGGTGCACACAAGCACGGCACTTAGCCGCTTCGTTCACCGCCCTCGCCCACGCCTGGCTCCGCTTTCACTTGCCGGCGGCCAGAAGCCGCCGCAGGGGCGCCACATACCCAGCAGTGTGCCGGCAGCCAAGCGCTCGAGAACGCTGCTTCTGCCCAAGCCCGCCTAGGGCGTGCACCTTTGTTCTCAGAGCTCCGTGTACCAGTCTGCCTTTCTCGCAGTTCGAATGGAAATCGAAAGCTTTTCGCCTACGCCCTTCACAGAGATCCGTTGCTAGGACGAGAATGTCTCGTGGCCGGAGCTCGCCCCCGCCGCGAGGAAGCTGCTCTTAGCACCGCGTTGCAGGGACACGTCTCGCTTCTTGACTTCGTGCTTAGCGCTCTCCGAATTCGCCGCTAGCTCCGCGGTCCGTCTCAGCTTCAAGTAGCAGCGCTCGCAGTACATAGAGCTTCGCAAGGACCGAAGACCCGGAGGGACGTATCGCACACGACAATGTGCCAGGACAGAGACGTGTTCTACATTGTCCCTTCTCGTCATCCAGTTTGTGCCTCTGCTGCTTCTGCTGTTAGGAATCGCTCCTTGAAAGACGAGCGAGAGCGTCTTTCTGGGTGCATTGCACTGAGTGAGTGCTCGCTAGGGACTTTGCACTCGGAGCCAAGGCAACAGGGCGTGCTTGTCCGCAGAACTGAGAGCGCGCTGTTGGGCAGAGCTGAAACTGACCGCTGCAGTTCAGCTCTCTCCGGACGGCAGACGCCGAAGAACGAAGCCGCTTGCGAGCGGCGCAGTGCAGCGAAGAGCACACGAGCAGCCAAAGAGCTCCTTCACAATCGCTTTCACTTCTCAGTGCTCTTGCTGCTTGGAAAAGCAGCACACAGCCGTTGCACGCCAGGGCGAAAGCTGGGGCAGTGCCCGTCCTCACTCCTTCGCTGTGCTGTACTCCTTGCAGCTAGAGCGAAGCGAGAAGGACGCGAGGACGAAGAAGGCGTTCTTAAAGTAGCCCCTTGTCAGCAGCCCTGAAAGGGCGCATAACACACGGCGGCTCGCTGCCCTCCGTTCTACATACTCGCGTCTCCCTTTGCTGACTTGCAAAAGTTGCTACCAGAGCAGAGGCGGCCAGATTGAAGAGGCTGTGCTTAGGTTCACCTTCTCCTTACTGCACGTAAGCCACGTCCAGCTCCTCGCTGCACTCTGGATTTCCCTTCTCCGCGGCACTTAGCGTGGTGCTGTGTGTGTGCAACTCGGCGCCTAGAAGTGACCGCCAATGCTTTCAGAGCGGGCTGCAAGGGAACCAAGGAGCAGCACAAGCAGCAGTGCTTCAGCTTGCTCCTTCCGACTGCTAAGGGCACTTGGGAAGGCAAGCGAGAGTCAACCACCTTCCTCTCCTAGTAGCCTCTAACGTGGTGCACACAAGCACGGCACTTAGCCGCTTCGTTCACCGCCCTCGCCCACGCCTGGCTCCGCTTTCACTTGCCGGCGGCCAGAAGCCGCCGCAGGGGCGCCACATACCCAGCAGTGTGCCGGCAGCCAAGCGCTCGAGAACGCTGCTTCTGCCCAAGCCCGCCTAGGGCGTGCACCTTTGTTCTCAGAGCTCCGTGTACCAGTCTGCCTCTCTCGCAGTTCGAATGGAAATCGAAAGCTTTTCGCCTACGCCCTTCACAGAGATCCGTTGCTAGGACGAGAATGTCTCGTGGCCGGAGCTCGCCCCCGCCGCGAGGAAGCTGCTCTTAGCACCGCGTTGCAGGGACACGTCTCGCTTCTTGACTTCGTGCTTAGCGCTCTCCCAATTCGCTGCTAGCTCCGCGGTCCGTCTCAGCTTCAAGTAGCTGCGCTCGCAGTACATAGAGCTTCGCAAGGACCGAAGACCCGGAGGGACGTATCGCACACGACAATGTGCCAGGACAGAGACGTGTTCTACATTGTCCCTTCTCGTCATCCAGTTTGTGCCTCTGCTGCTTCTGCTGTTAGGAATCGCTCCTTGAAAGACGAGCGAGAGCGTCTTTCTGGGTGCATTGCACTGAGTGAGTGCTCGCTAGGGACTTTGCACTCGGAGCCAAGGCAACAGGGCGTGCTTGTCCGCAGAACTGAGAGCGCGCTGTTGGGCAGAGCTGAAACTGACCGCTGCAGTTCAGCTCTCTCCGGACGGCAGACGCCGAAGAACGAAGCCGCTTGCGAGCGGCGCAGTGCAGCGAAGAGCACACGAGCAGCCAAAGAGCTCCTTCACAATCGCTTTCACTTCTCAGTGCTCTTGCTGCTTGGAAAAGCAGCACACAGCCGTTGCACGCCAGGGCGAAAGCTGGGGCAGTGCCCGTCCTCACTCCTTCGCTGTGCTGTACTCCTTGCAGCTAGAGCGAAGCGAGAAGGACGCGAGGACGAAGAAGGCGTTCTTAAAGTAGCCCCTTGTCAGCAGCCCTGAAAGGGCGCATAACACACGGCGTCTCGCTGCCCTCCGTTCTACATACTCGCGTCTCCCTTTGCCGACTTGCAAAAGTTGCTACCAGAGCAGAGGCGGCCAGATTGAAGAGGCTGTGCTTAGGTTCACCTTCTCCTTACTGCACGTAAGCCACGTCCAGCTCCTCGCTGCACTCTGGATTTCCCTTCTCCGCGGCACTTAGCGTGGTGCTGTGTGTGTGCAACTCGGCGCCTAGAAGCGACCGCCAATGCTTTCAGAGCGGGCTGCAAGGGAACCAAGGAGCAGCACAAGCAGCAGTGCTTCAGCTTACTCCTTCCGACTGCTAAGGGCACTTGGGAAGGCAAGCGAGAGTCAACCACCTTCCTCTCCTAGTAGCCTCTAACGTGGTGCACACAAGCACGGCGCTTTTGCCGCTTCGTTCACCGCCCTCGCCCTCGCCTACGCCTTGCCCCGGTTTCACTTGCCGGCGGCCAGAAGCCGCTGCAGGGGCGCCACATACCCAGCAGTGTGCCGGCAGCCAAGAGCTCGAGAACGCTGCTTCTGCCCCAAGCCAGCCTAGGGCGTGCACCTTTGTTCTCAGAGCTCCGTGTAACAGTCTGCCTCTCTCGCAGTTCGAATGGAAAACGAAAGCTTTTCCCCTACGCCCTTCACAGAGATCCGTTGCCAGGACGAGAATGTCTTGTGGCCGGGGCTCGCCCCCGCCGCCAGGAAGCTGCTCTTAGCACCGCGTTGCAGGGACACGTCTCGCTTCTTGACTTCGTGCTTAGCGCTCTCCGAATTCGCTGCTAGCTCCGCGGTCCTTCTCAGCTGCAAGTAGCTGCGCTCGCAGTACATAGAGCTTCGCAAGGACCGAAGACCCGGAGGGACATATCGCACACGACAATGTGCCAGGACAGAGACTTGTTCTTCATTGTCCCTTCTCGTCATCCAGTTTGTGCCTCTGCTGCTTGTGCTGTTAGGAATCGCTCCTTGAAAGACGAGCGAGAGCGTCTTTCTGGGTGCATTGCACTGAGTGAGTGCTCGCTAGGGACTTTGCACTCGGAGCCAAGGCAACAGGGCGTGCTTGTCCGCAGAACTGAGAGCACGCTGTTGGGCAGAGCTGAAACTGACCGCTGCAGTTCAGCTCTCTCCGGACGGCAGACGCCGAAGAACGAAGCCGCTTGCGAGCGGCGCAGTGCAGCGAAGAGCACACGAGCAGCCAAAGAGCTCCTTCACAATCGCTTTCACTTCTCAGTGCTCTTGCTGCTTGGAAAAGCAGCACACAGCCGTTGCACGCCAGGGCAAAAGCTGGGGCAGTGCCCGTCTTCACTCCTTCGCTGTGCTGTACTCCATGCAGCTAGAACGAAGCGAGAAGGACGCGAGGACGAAGAAGGCGTTCTTAAAGTAGCCCCTTGTCAGCAGCCCTGAAAGGGCGCATAACACACGGCGTCTCGCTGCCCTCCGTTCTACATACTCGCGTCTCCCTTTGCCGACTTGCAAAAGTTGCTACCAGAGCAGAGGCGGCCAGATTGAAGAGGCTGTGCTTAGGTTCACCTTCTCCTTACTGCACGTAAGCCACGTCCAGCTCCTCGCTGCACTCTGGATTTCCCTTCTCCGCGGCGCTTAGCGTGGTGCTGTGTGTGTGCAACTCGGCGCCTAGAAGCGACTGCCAATGCTTTCAGAGCGGGCTGCAAGGGAACCAAGGAGCAGCACAAGCAGCAGTGCTTCAGCTTGCTCCTTCCGACTGCTAAGGGCACTTGGGAAGGCAAGCGAGAGTCAACCACCTTCCTCTCCTAGTAGCCTCTAACGTGGTGCACACAAGCACGGCACTTAGCCGCTTCGTTCACCGCCCTCGCCCACGCCTGGCTCCGCTTTCACTTGCCGGCGGCCAGAAGCCGCCGCAGGGGCGCCACATACCCAGCAGTGTGCCGGCAGCCAAGCGCTCGAGAACGCTGCTTCTGCCCAAGCCCGCCTAGGGCGTGCACCTTTGTTCTCAGAGCTCCGTGTAACAGTCTGCCTTTCTCGCAGTTCGAATGGAAATCGAAAGCTTTTCGCCTACGCCCTTCACAGAGATCCGTTGCTAGGACGAGAATGTCTTGTGGCCGGAGCTCGCCCCCGCCGCGAGGAAGCTGCTCTTAGCACCGCGTTGCAGGGACACGTCTCGCTTCTTGACTTCGTGCTTAGCGCTCTCCCAATTCGCTGCTAGCTCCGCGGTCCGTCTCAGCTTCAAGTAGCTGCGCTCGCAGTACATAGAGCTTCGCAAGGACCGAAGACCCGGAGGGACGTATCGCACACGACAATGTGCCAGGACAGAGACGTGTTCTACATTGTCCCTTCTCGTCATCCTGTTTGTGCCTCTGCTGCTTCTGCTGTTAGGAATCGCTCCTTGAAAGACGAGCGAGAGCGTCTTTCTGGGTGCATTGCACTGAGTGAGTGCTCGCTAGGGACTTTGCACTCGGAGCCAAGGCAACAGGGCGTGCTTGTCCGCAGAACTGAGAGCGCGCTGTTGGGCAGAGCTGAAACTGACCGCTGCAGTTCAGCTCTCTCCGGACGGCAGACGCCGAAGAACGAAGCCGCTTGCGAGCGGCGCAGTGCAGCGAAGAGCACACGAGCAGCCAAAGAGCTCCTTCACAATCGCTTTCACTTCTCAGTGCTCTTGCTGCTTGGAAAAGCAGCACACAGCCGTTGCACGCCAGGGCGAAAGCTGGGGCAGTGCCCGTCCTCACTCCTTCGCTGTGCTGTACTCCTTGCAGCTAGAGCGAAGCGAGAAGGACGCGAGGTCGAAGAAGGCGTTCTTAAAGTAGCCCCTTGTCAGCAGCCCTGAAAGGGCGCATAACACACGGCGTCTCGCTGCCCTCCGTTCTACATACTCGCGTCTCCCTTTGCCGACTTGCAAAAGTTGCTACCAGAGCAGAGGCGGCCAGATTGAAGAGGCTGTGCTTAGGTTCACCTTCTCCTTACTGCACGTAAGCCACGTCCAGCTCCTCGCTGCACTCTGGATTTCCCTTCTCCGCGGCGCTTAGCGTGGTGCTGTGTGTGTGCAACTCGGCGCCTAGAAGTGACCGCCAATGCTTTCAGAGCGGGCTGCAAGGGAACCAAGGAGCAGCACAAGCAGCAGTGCTTCAGCTTGCTCCTTCCGACTGCTAAGGGCACTTGGGAAGGCAAGCGAGAGTCAACCACCTTCCTCTCCTAGTAGCCTCTAACGTGGTGCACACAAGCACGGCACTTAGCCGCTTCGTTCACCGCCCTCGCCCACGCCTGGCTCCGCTTTCACTTGCCGGCGGCCAGAAGCCGCCGCAGGGGCGCCACATACCCAGCAGTGTGCCGGCAGCCAAGCGCTCGAGAACGCTGCTTCTGCCCAAGCCCGCCTAGGGCGTGCACCTTTGTTCTCAGAGCTCCGTGTAACAGTCTGCCTTTCTCGCAGTTCGAATGGAAATCGAAAGCTTTTCGCCTACGCCCTTCACAGAGATCCGTTGCTAGGACGAGAATGTCTTGTGGCCGGAGCTCGCCCCCGCCGCGAGGAAGCTGCTCTTAGCACCGCGTTGCAGGGACACGTCTCGCTTCTTGACTTCGTGCTTAGCGCTCTCCGAATTCGCTGCTAGCTCCGCGGTCCGTCTCAGCTTCAAGTAGCTGCGCTCGCAGTACATAGAGCTTCGCAAGGACCGAAGACCCGGAGGGACGTATCGCACACGACAATGTGCCAGGACAGAGACGTGTTCTACATTGTCCCTTCTCGTCATCCTGTTTGTGCCTCTGCTGCTTCTGCTGTTAGGAATCGCTCCTTGAAAGACGAGCGAGAGCGTCTTTCTGGGTGCATTGCACTGAGTGAGTGCTCGCTAGGGACTTTGCACTCGGAGCCAAGGCAACAGGGCGTGCTTGTCCGCAGAACTGAGAGCGCGCTGTTGGGCAGAGCTGAAACTGACCGCTGCAGTTCAGCTCTCTCCGGACGGCAGACGCCGAAGAACGAAGCCGCTTGCGAGCGGCGCAGTGCAGCGAAGAGCACACGAGCAGCCAAAGAGCTCCTTCACAATCGCTTTCACTTCTCAGTGCTCTTGCTGCTTGGAAAAGCAGCACACAGCCGTTGCACGCCAGGGCGAAAGCTGGGGCAGTGCCCGTCCTCACTCCTTCGCTGTGCTGTACTCCTTGCAGCTAGAGCGAAGCGAGAAGGACGCGAGGACGAAGAAGGCGTTCTTAAAGTAGCCCCTTGTCAGCAGCCCTGAAAGGGCGCATAACACACGGCGTCTCGCTGCCCTCCGTTCTACATACTCGCGTCTCCCTTTGCCGACTTGCAAAAGTTGCTACCAGAGCAGAGGCGGCCAGATTGAAGAGGCTGTGCTTAGGTTCACCTTCTCCTTACTGCACGTAAGCCACGTCCAGCTCCTCGCTGCACTCTGGATTTCCCTTCTCCGCGGCGCTTAGCGTGGTGCTGTGTGTGTGCAACTCGGCGCCTAGAAGCGACCGCCAATGCTTTCAGAGCGGGCTGCAAGGGAACCAAGGAGCAGCACAAGCAGCAGTGCTTCAGCTTGCTCCTTCCGACTGCTAAGGGCACCTGGGAAGGCAAGCGAGAGTCAACCACCTTCCTCTCCTAGTAGCCTCTAACGTGGTGCACACAAGCACGGCACTTAGCCGCTTCGTTCACCGCCCTCGCCCACGCCTGGCTCCGCTTTCACTTGCCGGCGGCCAGAAGCCGCCGCAGGGGCGCCACATACCCAGCAGTGTGCCGGCAGCCAAGCGCTCGAGAACGCTGCTTCTGCCCAAGCCAGCCTAGGGCGTGCACCTTTGTTCTCAGAGCTCCGTGTAACAGTCTGCCTTTCTCGCAGTTCGAATGGAAATCGAAAGCTTTTCGCCTACGCCCTTCACAGAGATCCGTTGCTAGGACGAGAATGTCTCGTGGCCGGAGCTCGCCCCCGCCGCGAGGAAGCTGCTCTTAGCACCGCGTTGCAGGGACACGTCTCGCTTCTTGACTTCGTGCTTAGCGCTCTCCGAATTCGCCGCTAGCTCCGCGGTCCGTCTCAGCTTCAAGTAGCAGCGCTCGCAGTACATAGAGCTTCGCAAGGACCGAAGACCCGGAGGGACGTATCGCACACGACAATGTGCCAGGACAGAGACGTGTTCTACATTGTCCCTTCTCGTCATCCAGTTTGTGCCTCTGCTGCTTCTGCTGTTAGGAATCGCTCCTTGAAAGACGAGCGAGAGCGTCTTTCTGGGTGCATTGCACTGAGTGAGTGCTCGCTAGGGACTTTGCACTCGGAGCCAAGGCAACAGGGCGTGCTTGTCCGCAGAATTGAGAGCGCGCTGTTGGGCAGAGCTGAAACTGACCGCTGCAGTTCAGCTCTCTCCGGACGGCAGACGCCGAAGAACGAAGCCGCTTGCGAGCGGCGCAGTGCAGCGAAGAGCACACGAGCAGCCAAAGAGCTCCTTCACAATCGCTTTCACTTCTCAGTGCTCTTGCTGCTTGGAAAAGCAGCACACAGCCGTTGCACGCCAGGGCGAAAGCTGGGGCAGTGCCCGTCCTCACTCCTTCGCTGTGCTGTACTCCTTGCAGCTAGAGCGAAGCGAGAAGGACGCGAGGACGAAGAAGGCGTTCTTAAAGTAGCCCCTTGTCAGCAGCCCTGAAAGGGCGCATAACACACGGCGTCTCGCTGCCCTCCGTTCTACATACTCGCGTCTCCCTTTGCCGACTTGCAAAAGTTGCTACCAGAGCAGAGGCGGCCAGATTGAAGAGGCTGTGCTTAGGTTCACCTTCTCCTTACTGCACGTAAGCCACGTCCAGCTCCTCGCTGCACTCTGGATTTCCCTTCTCCGCGGCGCTTAGCGTGGTGCTGTGTGTGTGCAACTCGGCGCCTAGAAGTGACCGCCAATGCTTTCAGAGCGGGCTGCAAGGGAACCAAGGAGCAGCACAAGCAGCAGTGCTTCAGCTTGCTCCTTCCGACTGCTAAGGGCACTTGGGAAGGCAAGCGAGAGTCAACCACCTTCCTCTCCTAGTAGCCTCTAACGTGGTGCACACAAGCACGGCACTTAGCCGCTTCGTTCACCGCCCTCGCCCACGCCTGGCTCCGCTTTCACTTGCCGGCGGCCAGAAGCCGCCGCAGGGGCGCCACATACCCAGCAGTGTGCCGGCAGCCAAGCGCTCGAGAACGCTGCTTCTGCCCAAGCCAGCCTAGGGCGTGCACCTTTGTTCTCAGAGCTCCGTGTAACAGTCTGCCTTTCTCGCAGTTCGAATGGAAATCGAAAGCTTTTCGCCTACGCCCTTCACAGAGATCCGTTGCTAGGACGAGAATGTCTCGTGGCCGGAGCTCGCCCCCGCCGCGAGGAAGCTGCTCTTAGCACCGCGTTGCAGGGACACGTCTCGCTTCTTGACTTCGTGCTTAGCGCTCTCCGAATTCGCCGCTAGCTCCGAGGTCCGTCTCAGCTTCAAGTAGCAGCGCTCGCAGTACATAGAGCTTCGCAAGGACCGAAGACCCGGAGGGACGTATCGCACACGACAATGTGCCAGGACAGAGACGTGTTCTACATTGTCCCTTCTCGTCATCCAGTTTGTGCCTCTGCTGCTTCTGCTGTTAGGAATCGCTCCTTGAAAGACGAGCGAGAGCGTCTTTCTGGGTGCATTGCACTGAGTGAGTGCTCGCTAGGGACTTTGCACTCGGAGCCAAGGCAACAGGGCGTGCTTGTCCGCAGAACTGAGAGCGCGCTGTTGGGCAGAGCTGAAACTGACCGCTGCAGTTCAGCTCTCTCCGGACGGCAGACGCCGAAGAACGAAGCCGCTTGCGAGCGGCGCAGTGCAGCGAAGAGCACACGAGCAGCCAAAGAGCTCCTTCACAATCGCTTTCACTTCTCAGTGCTCTTGCTGCTTGGAAAAGCAGCACACAGCCGTTGCACGCCAGGGCGAAAGCTGGGGCAGTGCCCGTCCTCACTCCTTCGCTGTGCTGTACTCCTTGCAGCTAGAGCGAAGCGAGAAGGACGCGAGGACGAAGAAGGCGTTCTTAAAGTAGCCCCTTGTCAGCAGCCCTGAAAGGGCGCATAACACACGGCGTCTCGCTGCCCTCCGTTCTACATACTCGCGTCTCCCTTTGCCGACTTGCAAAAGTTGCTACCAGAGCAGAGGCGGCCAGATTGAAGAGGCTGTGCTTAGGTTCACCTTCTCCTTACTGCACGTAAGCCACGTCCAGCTCCTCGCTGCACTCTGGATTTCCCTTCTCCGCGGCGCTTAGCGTGGTGCTGTGTGTGTGCAACTCGGCGCCTAGAAGCGACCGCCAATGCTTTCAGAGCGGGCTGCAAGGGAACCAAGGAGCAGCACAAGCAGCAGTGCTTCAGCTTGCTCCTTCCGACTGCTAAGGGCACTTGGGAAGGCAAGCGAGAGTCAACCACCTTCCTCTCCTAGTAGCCTCTAACGTGGTGCACACAAGCACGGCACTTAGCCGCTTCGTTCACCGCCCTCGCCCACGCCTGGCTCCGCTTTCACTTGCCGGCGGCCAGAAGCCGCCGCAGGGGCGCCACATACCCAGCAGTGTGCCGGCAGCCAAGAGCTCGAGAACGCTGCTTCTGCCCAAGCCCGCCTAGGGCGTGCACCTTTGTTCTCAGAGCTCCGTGTAACAGTCTGCCTTTCTCGCAGTTCGAATGGAAATCGAAAGCTTTTCGCCTACGCCCTTCACAGAGATCCGTTGCTAGGACGAGAATGTCTCGTGGCCGGAGCTCGCCCCCGCCGCGAGGAAGCTGCTCTTAGCACCGCGTTGCAGGGACACGTCTCGCTTCTTGACTTCGTGCTTAGCGCTCTCCGAATTCGCTGCTAGCTCCGCGGTCCGTCTCAGCTTCAAGTAGCTGCGCTCGCAGTACGTAGAGCTTCGCAAGGACCGAAGACCCGGAGGGACGTATCGCACACGACAATGTGCCAGGACAGAGACGTGTTCTACATTGTCCCTTCTCGTCATCCTGTTTGTGCCTCTGCTGCTTCTGCTGTTAGGAATCGCTCCTTGAAAGACGAGCGAGAGCGTCTTTCTGGGTGCATTGCACTGAGTGAGTGCTCGCTAGGGACTTTGCACTCGGAGCCAAGGCAACAGGGCGTGCTTGTCCGCAGAACTGAGAGCGCGCTGTTGGGCAGAGCTGAAACTGACCGCTGCAGTTCAGCTCTCTCCGGACGGCAGACGCCGAAGAACGAAGCCGCTTGCGAGCGGCGCAGTGCAGCGAAGAGCACACGAGCAGCCAAAGAGCTCCTTCACAATCGCTTTCACTTCTCAGTGCTCTTGCTGCTTGGAAAAGCAGCACACAGCCGTTGCACGCCAGGGCGAAAGCTGGGGCAGTGCCCGTCCTCACTCCTTCGCTGTGCTGTACTCCTTGCAGCTAGAGCGAAGCGAGAAGGACGCGAGGACGAAGAAGGCGTTCTTAAAGTAGCCCCTTGTCAGCAGCCCTGAAAGGGCGCATAACACACGGCGTCTCGCTGCCCTCCGTTCTACATACTCGCGTCTCCCTTTGCCGACTTGCAAAAGTTGCTACCAGAGCAGAGGCGGCCAGATTGAAGAGGCTGTGCTTAGGTTCACCTTCTCCTTACTGCACGTAAGCCACGTCCAGCTCCTCGCTGCACTCTGGATTTCCCTTCTCCGCGACGCTTAGCGTGGTGCTGTGTGTGTGCAACTCGGCGCCTAGAAGCGACCGCCAATGCTTTCAGAGCGGGCTGCAAGGGAACCAAGGAGCAGCACAAGCAGCAGTGCTTCAGCTTGCTCCTTCCGACTGCTAAGGGCACTTGGGAAGGCAAGCGAGAGTCAACCACCTTCCTCTCCTAGTAGCCTCTAACGTGGTGCACACAAGCACGGCACTTAGCCGCTTCATTCACCGCCCTCGCCCACGCCTGGCTCCGCTTTCACTTGCCGGCGGCCAGAAGCCGCCGCAGGGGCGCCACATACCCAGCAGTGTGCCGGCAGCCAAGCGCTCGAGAACGCTGCTTCTGCCCAAGCCCGCCTAGGGCGTGCACCTTTGTTCTCAGAGCTCCGTGTAACAGTCTGCCTTTCTCGCAGTTCGAATGGAAATCGAAAGCTTTTCGCCTACGCCCTTCACAGAGATCCGTTGCTAGGACGAGAATGTCTCGTGGCCGGAGCTCGCCCCCGCCGCGAGGAAGCTGCTCTTAGCACCGCGTTGCAGGGACACGTCTCGCTTCTTGACTTCGTGCTTAGCGCTCTCCGAATTCGCCGCTAGCTCCGCGGTCCGTCTCAGCTTCAAGTAGCAGCGCTCGCAGTACATAGAGCTTCGCAAGGACCGAAGACCCGGAGGGACGTATCGCACACGACAATGTGCCAGGACAGAGACGTGTTCTACATTGTCCCTTCTCGTCATCCAGTTTGTGCCTCTGCTGCTTCTGCTGTTAGGAATCGCTCCTTGAAAGACGAGCGAGAGCGTCTTTCTGGGTGCATTGCACTGAGTGAGTGCTCGCTAGGGACTTTGCACTCGGAGCCAAGGCAACAGGGCGTGCTTGTCCGCAGAACTGAGAGCGCGCTGTTGGGCAGAGCTGAAACTGACCGCTGCAGTTCAGCTCTCTCCGGACGGCAGACGCCGAAGAACGAAGCCGCTTGCGAGCGGCGCAGTGCAGCGAAGAGCACACGAGCAGCCAAAGAGCTCCTTCACAATCGCTTTCACTTCTCAGTGCTCTTGCTGCTTGGAAAAGCAGCACACAGCCGTTGCACGCCAGGGCGAAAGCTGGGGCAGTGCCCGTCCTCACTCCTTCGCTGTGCTGTACTCCTTGCAGCTAGAGCGAAGCGAGAAGGACGCGAGGACGAAGAAGGCGTTCTTAAAGTAGCCCCTTGTCAGCAGCCCTGAAAGGGCGCATAACACACGGCGTCTCGCTGCCCTCCGTTCTACATACTCGCGTCTCCCTTTGCTGACTTGCAAAAGTTGCTACCAGAGCAGAGGCGGCCAGATTGAAGAGGCTGTGCTTAGGTTCACCTTCTCCTTACTGCACGTAAGCCACGTCAAGCTCCTCGCTGCACTCTGGATTTCCCTTCTCCGCGGCACTTAGCGTGGTGCTGTGTGTGTGCAACTCGGCGCCTAGAAGCGACCGCCAATGCTTTCAGAGCGGGCTGCAAGGGAACCAAGGAGCAGCACAAGCAGCAGTGCTTCAGCTTGCTCCTTCCGACTGCTAAGGGCACCTGGGAAGGCAAGCGAGAGTCAACCACCTTCCTCTCCTAGTAGCCTCTAACGTGGTGCACACAAGCACGGCACTTAGCCGCTTCGTTCACCGCCCTCGCCCACGCCTGGCTCCGCTTTCACTTGCCGGCGGCCAGAAGCCGCCGCAGGGGCGCCACATACCCAGCAGTGTGCCGGCAGCCAAGCGCTCGAGAACGCTGCTTCTGCCCAAGCCCGCCTAGGGCGTGCACCTTTGTTCTCAGAGCTCCGTGTAACAGTCTGCCTTTCTCGCAGTTCGAATGGAAATCGAAAGCTTTTCGCCTACGCCCTTCACAGAGATCCGTTGCTAGGACGAGAATGTCTCGTGGCCGGAGCTCGCCCCCGCCGCGAGGAAGCTGCTCTTAGCACCGCGTTGCAGGGACACGTCTCGCTTCTTGACTTCGTGCTTAGCGCTCTCCGAATTCGCTGCTAGCTCCGCGGTCCGTCTCAGCTTCAAGTAGCTGCGCTCGCAGTACGTAGAGCTTCGCAAGGACCGAAGACCCGGAGGGACGTATCGCACACGACAATGTGCCAGGACAGAGACGTGTTCTACATTGTCCCTTCTCGTCATCCAGTTTGTGCCTCTGCTGCTTCTGCTGTTAGGAATCGCTCCTTGAAAGACGAGCGAGAGCGTCTTTCTGGGTGCATTGCACTGAGTGAGTGCTCGCTAGGGACTTTGCACTCGGAGCCAAGGCAACAGGGCGTGCTTGTCCGCAGAACTGAGAGCGCGCTGTTGGGCAGAGCTGAAACTGACCGCTGCAGTTCAGCTCTCTCCGGACGGCAGACGCCGAAGAACGAAGCCGCTTGCGAGCGGCGCAGTGCAGCGAAGAGCACACGAGCAGCCAAAGAGCTCCTTCACAATCGCTTTCACTTCTCAGTGCTCTTGCTGCTTGGAAAAGCAGCGCACAGCCGTTGCACGCCAGGGCGAAAGCTGGGGCAGTGCCCGTCCTCACTCCTTCGCTGTGCTGTACTCCTTGCAGCTAGAGCGAAGCGAGAAGGACGCGAGGACGAAGAAGGCGTTCTTAAAGTAGCCCCTTGTCAGCAGCCCTGAAAGGGCGCATAACACACGGCGTCTCGCTGCCCTCCGTTCTACATACTCGCGTCTCCCTTTGCCGACTTGCAAAAGTTGCTACCAGAGCAGAGGCGGCCAGATTGAAGAGGCTGTGCTTAGGTTCACCTTCTCCTTACTGCACGTAAGCCACGTCCAGCTCCTCGCTGCACTCTGGATTTCCCTTCTCCGCGACGCTTAGCGTGGTGCTGGGTGTGGGCAACTCGGCGCCTAGAAGCGACCGCCAATGCTTTCAGAGCGGGCTGCAAGGGAACCAAGGAGCAGCACAAGCAGCAGTGCTTCAGCTTGCTCCTTCCGACTGCTAAGGGCACTTGGGAAGGCAAGCGAGAGTCAACCACCTTCCTCTCCTAGTAGCCTCTAACGTGGTGCACACAAGCACGGCACTTAGCCGCTTCGTTCACCGCCCTCGCCCACGCCTGGCTCCGCTTTCACTTGCCGGCGGCCAGAAGCCGCCGCAGGGGCGCCACATACCCAGCAGTGTGCCGGCAGCCAAGCGCTCGAGAACGCTGCTTCTGCCCAAGCCCGCCTAGGGCGTGCACCTTTGTTCTCAGAGCTCCGTGTAACAGTCTGCCTTTCTCGCAGTTCGAATGGAAATCGAAAGCTTTTCGCCTACGCCCTTCACAGAGATCCGTTGCTAGGACGAGAATGTCTCGTGGCCGGAGCTCGCCCCCGCCGCGAGGAAGCTGCTCTTAGCACCGCGTTGCAGGGACACGTCTCGCTTCTTGACTTCGTGCTTAGCGCTCTCCGAATTCGCTGCTAGCTCCGCGGTCCGTCTCAGCTTCAAGTAGCTGCGCTCGCAGTACGTAGAGCTTCGCAAGGACCGAAGACCCGGAGGGACGTATCGCACACGACAATGTGCCAGGACAGAGACGTGTTCTACATTGTCCCTTCTCGTCATCCTGTTTGTGCCTCTGCTGCTTCTGCTGTTAGGAATCGCTTCTTGAAAGACGAGCGAGAGCGTCTTTCTGGGTGCATTGCACTGAGTGAGTGCTCGCTAGGGACTTTGCACTCGGAGCCAAGGCAACAGGGCGTGCTTGTCCGCAGAACTGAGAGCGCGCTGTTGGGCAGAGCTGAAACTGACCGCTGCAGTTCAGCTCTCTCCGGACGGCAGACGCCGAAGAACGAAGCCGCTTGCGAGCGGCGCAGTGCAGCGAAGAGCACACGAGCAGCCAAAGAGCTCCTTCACAATCGCTTTCACTTCTCAGTGCTCTTGCTGCTTGGAAAAGCAGCACACAGCCGTTGCACGCCAGGGCGAAAGCTGGGGCAGTGCCCGTCCTCACTCCTTCGCTGTGCTGTACTCCTTGCAGCTAGAGCGAAGCGAGAAGGACGCGAGGACGAAGAAGGCGTTCTTAAAGTAGCCCCTTGTCAGCAGCCCTGAAAGGGCGCATAACACACGGCGTCTCGCTGCCCTCCGTTCTACATACTCGCGTCTCCCTTTGCCGACTTGCAAAAGTTGCTACCAGAGCAGAGGCGGCCAGATTGAAGAGGCTGTGCTTAGGTTCACCTTCTCCTTACTGCACGTAAGCCACGTCCAGCTCCTCGCTGCACTCTGGATTTCCCTTCTCCGCGACGCTTAGCGTGGTGCTGTGTGTGTGCAACTCGGCGCCTAGAAGCGACCGCCAATGCTTTCAGAGCGGGCTGCAAGGGAACCAAGGAGCAGCACAAGCAGCAGTGCTTCAGCTTGCTCCTTCCGACTGCTAAGGGCACTTGGGAAGGCAAGCGAGAGTCAACCACCTTCCTCTCCTAGTAGCCTCTAACGTGGTGCACACAAGCACGGCACTTAGCCGCTTCGTTCACCGCCCTCGCCCACGCCTGGCTCCGCTTTCACTTGCCGGCGGCCAGAAGCCGCCGCAGGGGCGCCACATACCCAGCAGTGTGCCGGCAGCCAAGCGCTCGAGAACGCTGCTTCTGCCCAAGCCCGCCTAGGGCGTGCACCTTTGTTCTCAGAGCTCCGTGTAACAGTCTGCCTTTCTCGCAGTTCGAATGGAAATCGAAAGCTTTTCGCCTACGCCCTTCACAGAGATCCGTTGCTAGGACGAGAATGTCTCGTGGCCGGAGCTCGCCCCCGCCGCGAGGAAGCTGCTCTTAGCACCGCGTTGCAGGGACACGTCTCGCTTCTTGACTTCGTGCTTAGCGCTCTCCGAATTCGCCGCTAGCTCCGCGGTCCGTCTCAGCTTCAAGTAGCAGCGCTCGCAGTACATAGAGCTTCGCAAGGACCGAAGACCCGGAGGGACGTATCGCACACGACAATGTGCCAGGACAGAGACGTGTTCTACATTGTCCCTTCTCGTCATCCAGTTTGTGCCTCTGCTGCTTCTGCTGTTAGGAATCGCTCCTTGAAAGACGAGCGAGAGCGTCTTTCTGGGTGCATTGCACTGAGTGAGTGCTCGCTAGGGACTTTGCACTCGGAGCCAAGGCAACAGGGCGTGCTTGTCCGCAGAACTGAGAGCGCGCTGTTGGGCAGAGCTGAAACTGACCGCTGCAGTTCAGCTCTCTCCGGACGGCAGACGCCGAAGAACGAAGCCGCTTGCGAGCGGCGCAGTGCAGCGAAGAGCACACGAGCAGCCAAAGAGCTCCTTCACAATCGCTTTCACTTCTCAGTGCTCTTGCTGCTTGGAAAAGCAGCACACAGCCGTTGCACGCCAGGGCAAAAGCTGGGGCAGTGCCCGTCCTCACTCCTTCGCTGTGCTGTACTCCTTGCAGCTAGAGCGAAGCGAGAAGGACGCGAGGACGAAGAAGGCGTTCTTAAAGTAGCCCCTTGTCAGCAGCCCTGAAAGGGCGCATAACACACGGCGTCTAGCTGCCCTCCGTTCTACATACTCGCGTCTCCCTTTGCTGACTTGCAAAAGTTGCTACCAGAGCAGAGGCGGCCAGATTGAAGAGGCTGTGCTTAGGTTCACCTTCTCCTTACTGCACGTAAGCCACGTCAAGCTCCTCGCTGCACTCTGGATTTCCCTTCTCCGCGGCACTTAGCGTGGTGCTGTGTGTGTGCAACTCGGCGCCTAGAAGCGACCGCCAATGCTTTCAGAGCGGGCTGCAAGGGAACCAAGGAGCAGCACAAGCAGCAGTGCTTCAGCTTGCTCCTTCCGACTGCTAAGGGCACTTGGGAAGGCAAGCGAGAGTCAACCACCTTCCTCTCCTAGTAGCCTCTAACGTGGTGCACACAAGCACGGCACTTAGCCGCTTCGTTCACCGCCCTCGCCCACGCCTGGCTCCGCTTTCACTTGCCGGCGGCCAGAAGCCGCCGCAGGGGCGCCACATACCCAGCAGTGTGCCGGCAGCCAAGCGCTCGAGAACGCTGCTTCTGCCCAAGCCCGCCTAGGGCGTGCACCTTTGTTCTCAGAGCTCCGTGTAACAGTCTGCCTTTCTCGCAGTTCGAATGGAAATCGAAAGCTTTTCGCCTACGCCCTTCACAGAGATCCGTTGCTAGGACGAGAATGTCTCGTGGCCGGAGCTCGCCCCCGCCGCGAGGAAGCTGCTCTTAGCACCGCGTTGCAGGGACGTCTCGCTTCTTGACTTCGTGCTTAGCGCTCTCCGAATTCGCCGCTAGCTCCGCGGTCCTTCTCAGCTTCAAGTAGCAGCGCTCGCAGTACGTAGAGCTTCGCAAGGACCGAAGACCCGGAGGGACGTATCGCACACGACAATGTGCCAGGACAGAGACGTGTTCTACATTGTCCCTTCTCGTCATCCTGTTTGTGCCTCTGCTGCTTCTGCTGTTAGGAATCGCTCCTTGAAAGACGAGCGAGAGCGTCTTTCTGGGTGCATTGCACTGAGTGAGTGCTCGCTAGGGACTTTGCACTCGGAGCCAAGGCAACAGGGCGTGCTTGTCCGCAGAACTGAGAGCGCGCTGTTGGGCAGAGCTGAAACTGACCGCTGCAGTTCAGCTCTCTCCGGACGGCAGACGCCGAAGAACGAAGCCGCTTGCGAGCGGCGCAGTGCAGCGAAGAGCACACGAGCAGCCAAAGAGCTCCTTCACAATCGCTTTCACTTCTCAGTGCTCTTGCTGCTTGGAAAAGCAGCACACAGCCGTTGCACGCCAGGGCAAAAGCTGGGGCAGTGCCCGTCCTCACTCCTTCGCTGTGCTGTACTCCTTGCAGCTAGAGCGAAGCGAGAAGGACGCGAGGACGAAGAAGGCGTTCTTAAAGTAGCCCCTTGTCAGCAGCCCTGAAAGGGCGCATAACACACGGCGTCTAGCTGCCCTCCGTTCTACATACTCGCGTCTCCCTTTGCTGACTTGCAAAAGTTGCTACCAGAGCAGAGGCGGCCAGATTGAAGAGGCTGTGCTTAGGTTCACCTTCTCCTTACTGCACGTAAGCCACGTCAAGCTCCTCGCTGCACTCTGGATTTCCCTTCTCCGCGGCACTTAGCGTGGTGCTGTGTGTGTGCAACTCGGCGCCTAGAAGCGACCGCCAATGCTTTCAGAGCGGGCTGCAAGGGAACCAAGGAGCAGCACAAGCAGCAGTGCTTCAGCTTGCTCCTTCCGACTGCTAAGGGCACTTGGGAAGGCAAGCGAGAGTCAACCACCTTCCTCTCCTAGTAGCCTCTAACGTGGTGCACACAAGCACGGCACTTAGCCGCTTCGTTCACCGCCCTCGCCCACGCCTGGCTCCGCTTTCACTTGCCGGCGGCCAGAAGCCGCCGCAGGGGCGCCACATACCCAGCAGTGTGCCGGCAGCCAAGCGCTCGAGAACGCTGCTTCTGCCCAAGCCCGCCTAGGGCGTGCACCTTTGTTCTCAGAGCTCCGTGTAACAGTCTGCCTTTCTCGCAGTTCGAATGGAAATCGAAAGCTTTTCGCCTACGCCCTTCACAGAGATCCGTTGCTAGGACGAGAATGTCTCGTGGCCGGAGCTCGCCCCCGCCGCGAGGAAGCTGCTCTTAGCACCGCGTTGCAGGGACGTCTCGCTTCTTGACTTCGTGCTTAGCGCTCTCCGAATTCGCCGCTAGCTCCGCGGTCCTTCTCAGCTTCAAGTAGCAGCGCTCGCAGTACGTAGAGCTTCGCAAGGACCGAAGACCCGGAGGGACGTATCGCACACGACAATGTGCCAGGACAGAGACGTGTTCTACATTGTCCCTTCTCGTCATCCTGTTTGTGCCTCTGCTGCTTCTGCTGTTAGGAATCGCTCCTTGAAAGACGAGCGAGAGCGTCTTTCTGGGTGCATTGCACTGAGTGAGTGCTCGCTAGGGACTTTGCACTCGGAGCCAAGGCAACAGGGCGTGCTTATCCGCAGAACTGAGAGCGCGCTGTTGGGCAGAGCTGAAACTGACCGCTGCAGTTCAGCTCTCTCCGGACGGCAGACGCCGAAGAACGAAGCCGCTTGCGAGCGGCGCAGTGCAGCGAAGAGCACACGAGCAGCCAAAGAGCTCCTTCACAATCGCTTTCACTTCTCAGTGCTCTTGCTGCTTGGAAAAGCAGCACACAGCCGTTGCACGCCAGGGCGAAAGCTGGGGCAGTGCCCGTCCTCACTCCTTCGCTGTGCTGTACTCCTTGCAGCTAGAGCGAAGCGAGAAGGACGCGAGGACGAAGAAGGCGTTCTTAAAGTAGCCCCTTGTCAGCAGCCCTGAAAGGGCGCATAACACACGGCGTCTCGCTGCCCTCCGTTCTACATACTCGCGTCTCCCTTTGCCGACTTGCAAAAGTTGCTACCAGAGCAGAGGCGGCCAGATTGAAGAGGCTGTGCTTAGGTTCACCTTCTCCTTACTGCACGTAAGCCACGTCCAGCTCCTCGCTGCACTCTGGATTTCCCTTCTCCGCGGCGCTTAGCGTGGTGCTGTGTGTGTGCAACTCGGCGCCTAGAAGAGACCGCCAATGCTTTCAGAGCGGGCTGCAAGGGAACCAAGGAGCAGCACAAGCAGCAGTGCTTCAGCTTGCTCCTTCCGACTGCTAAGGGCACTTGGGAAGGCAAGCGAGAGTCAACCACCTTCCTCTCCTAGTAGCCTCTAACGTGGTGCACACAAGCACGGCACTTAGCCGCTTCGTTCACCGCCCTCGCCCACGCCTGGCTCCGCTTTCACTTGCCGGCGGCCAGAAGCCGCCGCAGGGGCGCCACATACCCAGCAGTGTGCCGGCAGCCAAGCGCTCGAGAACGCTGCTTCTGCCCAAGCCCGCCTAGGGCGTGCACCTTTGTTCTCAGAGCTCCGTGTAACAGTCTGCCTTTCTCGCAGTTCGAATGGAAATCGAAAGCTTTTCGCCTACGCCCTTCACAGAGATCCGTTGCTAGGACGAGAATGTCTCGTGGCCGGAGCTCGCCCCCGCCGCGAGGAAGCTGCTCTTAGCACCGCGTTGCAGGGACACGTCTCGCTTCTTGACTTCGTGCTTAGCGCTCTCCGAATTCGCTGCTAGCTCCGCGGTCCGTCTCAGCTTCAAGTAGCTGCGCTCGCAGTACGTAGAGCTTCGCAAGGACCGAAGACCCGGAGGGACGTATCGCACACGACAATGTGCCAGGACAGAGACGTGTTCTACATTGTCCCTTCTCGTCATCCAGTTTGTGCCTCTGCTGCTTCTGCTGTTAGGAATCGCTCCTTGAAAGACGAGCGAGAGCGTCTTTCTGGGTGCATTGCACTGAGTGAGTGCTCGCTAGGGACTTTGCACTCGGAGCCAAGGCAACAGGGCGTGCTTGTCCGCAGAACTGAGAGCGCGCTGTTGGGCAGAGCTGAAACTGACCGCTGCAGTTCAGCTCTCTCCGGACGGCAGACGCCGAAGAACGAAGCCGCTTGCGAGCGGCGCAGTGCAGCGAAGAGCACACGAGCAGCCAAAGAGCTCCTTCACAATCGCTTTCACTTCTCAGTGCTCTTGCTGCTTGGAAAAGCAGCACACAGCCGTTGCACGCCAGGGCGAAAGCTGGGGCAGTGCCCGTCCTCACTCCTTCGCTGTGCTGTACTCCTTGCAGCTAGAGCGAAGCGAGAAGGACGCGAGGACGAAGAAGGCGTTCTTAAAGTAGCCCCTTGTCAGCAGCCCTGAAAGGGCGCATAACACACGGCGTCTCGCTGCCCTCCGTTCTACATACTCGCGTCTCCCTTTGCCGACTTGCAAAAGTTGCTACCAGAGCAGAGGCGGCCAGATTGAAGAGGCTGTGCTTAGGTTCACCTTCTCCTTACTGCACGTAAGCCACGTCCAGCTCCTCGCTGCACTCTGGATTTCCCTTCTCCGCGGCGCTTAGCGTGGTGCTGTGTGTGGGCAACTCGGCGCCTAGAAGCGACCGCCAATGCTTTCAGAGCGGGCTGCAAGGGAACCAAGGAGCAGCACAAGCAGCAGTGCTTCAGCTTGCTCCTTCCGACTGCTAAGGGCACTTGGGAAGGCAAGCGAGAGTCAACCACCTTCCTCTCCTAGTAGCCTCTAACGTGGTGCACACAAGCACGGCACTTAGCCGCTTCGTTCACCGCCCTCGCCCACGCCTGGCTCCGCTTTCACTTGCCGGCGGCCAGAAGCCGCCGCAGGGGCGCCACATACCCAGCAGTGTGCCGGCAGCCAAGCGCTCGAGAACGCTGCTTCTGCCCAAGCCCGCCTAGGGCGTGCACCTTTGTTCTCAGAGCTCCGTGTAACAGTCTGCCTTTCTCGCAGTTCGAATGGAAATCGAAAGCTTTTCGCCTACGCCCTTCACAGAGATCCGTTGCTAGGACGAGAATGTCTCGTGGCCGGAGCTCGCCCCCGCCGCGAGGAAGCTGCTCTTAGCACCGCGTTGCAGGGA